>NW_028277466.1:300000-395297 GCF_059751315.1 Micrasema longulum | reverse complement strand
TGATTAATAGGTATTTGCTTTTTGCTTGTGATCAATGGTTTAGTGACAAAAAACGTTTCAATAAACCCCTTAAAATTCAATGTCAAAATAGACCAAACAGGTTGCATGAAAAAATTAAATAAAACAACCTATTTAGTCGAAACATTTCGTATTTCGTTATTTTGACGAAATCAAATAAATAAGGAAGTTCGGTGTTTTAAAAAAAACATGTTTGTTAATACTATCAAACTAAGCAAAAAAAATAATATTTTAATGTATCGTATTATCATTTTTTGTTGTTTTTTTTAAATCTTTTTCATCAAATTTTGTATTTTTTTAAATTACCCAGCACGTGACGTCAGAAGTTTTCTTCGGGGAGTTGTCCTGATTGGTGAGTTGGCTTTCCGTTAACCGGTGACGAAACTTGCAAAACAATAAACCATCACGCCGTTTCACCGTAGGGGTAGGCAGAAAGTATAAAACGCCATATCACCCTGTCTTTGCATACATACATCGCTTCCTCTACATTCATTCATCTTCTGATGCACGCACCTTGCCTATTCCCACTCTTGGCATGTCCATCTTCAAGTGTTTGATGGATTTTATCTTGCCATGTCTTCCTCGTTTTCTGCATCCATAAACATCTCTCATTACTGTTTCCATGCATTTTCGAGACCCTTCGTCGTACAATTAAATGCTGTAATTTTTACCGCGTGAAAGAAAACATTTCTTATTAAAAAAATCCCACTGAACTTCCTCATTGTGAATGAATTTTTTTTACACAACTATCATGGTGTTACTGGACCTGAGGCATAATCGAATTCAATAAATAAAAATTCCTATAGCGGTAAGTAATATATCATTCAGTAATTTAATTATTTTTAATATTTTACACACAGATAGTAATAATAATGGTTCATTAACAAAAACTTGCAATTTCTTCTTCTACTACATCTTAATATTATTTTATTTTTTTTACAGAAACAGACAGTCGACAATGAAATAATAACATAAAAAAGATACGGCTTAAGGACAGACCAGCGAAGTTTCTAAATAAAAATCATACATACTAAATTGTGGTACAACAAAAGGATATGTTTATGTGTATAGGTGTGTTTGTGTGTATGTGGGAGTAAGTGTGAGCATCATTAAATAGCAAGCTTAATTTATTTTATTTTATTTATAGCCCCATTTTCTTAATAAAATACCTCAAGGGCGCTTTACATAGTGATTCTAGAGATAAATATATTTAATTTAAGCTTTTTAATTTATAATTGAATTAAGACAATTTATTTTGTTATCACATGCTACGGATTTATTCAAATGATTTAGAGAACGAGTGGGTTTTAATTTTTTTCCGTAACATAATTTCACTTCTACAGCCTCGCACCTCTGCTGCGAGAGCATTCCATGCCATAGGGCCTGCGACCGAAAATGCGCGTTCACGGAATTTAGTGCGCTGTTTGCGTAGAGACGTAAATCAGACGTAGCTGTAATCTAAGACGAATCTAATTATGTATTTGAACAATTTTAATGATTTTCAAAGTACCATAAGATTTTACTAGTGCTGTGAGTGTTTTCTGCAAATTGAGAAATGCCGTTTCTGTGATCTACATCATTTTCAGAAGGTATTAGGTATGAAAGCGGTCTGGATGTTTTTAGCAGAACATAGACTCAACCTTACTGCACCCGATAATACCAATATCTCATTTTTTTAAAATCGTAGACTGGCTGTTTTCTGCATTGTTCAATTGGGGTTCTATAGCCAAAACAAATCGAAAAATGCTGCCCTAGGTGTTGAATCTAGTCCTCGTCAACAAAAATTGGGACAAACTAAAACATTGTTGATTAATTATTACTAATTAATAAATAAAAGTCGTTTATGAAATTGTCTGTATGAACAAACATTCGTTTATTTAAATTAAGTAGAAAAGTAAATAAAAAACGCAATCGAAATATTGTCGGTAACTAATATCACCAAATACAAAAATATTTATAGGTAAAAAGTTATACAGATTCGCATGTATTTAAAATCCAGTCTTAGCATGGTGAGTTTTAGTACATACATCATCATTTGTGTTGAATTCTTAGTAGTAAGGTTTTATTTTACATACATAGTGATAAATTGTTGGGGATTGTTATTACGAATGGTAAGGCTCCGCCATCGATTTAAGAAATTTAACCATTGTAATTTTATTACATTATTATGACACCAAACCCGTGCTAAATACATAAAAAAATGCTTTGAAAAAGTTTTTAAAATAGTTTACAATTTAAAGATTTAAGCCACAGCAAATTGTCAGCAAAATATTTGTATTTCTATCGGGTAACTAATAATATTATTATCTAATTCTAATTGGTGGATTTCAACACACAAAAATATATTATTAGTATCGTGATTTGATACAACGAAGATGAGATTGCATACACAACCAGCATGTAATTTTTAAAATGAAATGTTTACAATGCGAAATATTGTGTTACTTGTGAATCCCACGTGACATATGAAATGTACAAAGGAGTCAAATTAATTAATGAAAAACTGTATTAAAGAATTATTTAAAAAGTAAGATTTTTATTCAAGTATCACAGAAATTGAGAAATGCGTAAAATAGGGTATATTTAAGTGGAAATGAGGAAAAAGAAATAGTGGAAAAAGAAAAAAAGGAGAGAAGAAAATAAAAATAAATCCAACGCACGAAAAACACGAAATCAGAAAGGTTATAAGTATGTAAGTGAGTTTTGAAAGAAGATTTCAGAAGTAAGAGATATCAATGTATATTTATTTCGTATATGTAAATAAGACTGAAAAAGTGAAAACATAAAAATATAATAAAAGTCGAAGAAAGGAATGAAGAATAAAGGAAATAAAATAGTCTTAAAGTATAAATTTGTAAAAAAGACTAGCCTTCTAGAAGGAATACGATTTTAAAATTATATTTTTAATTTTATTGCATAATATTTGGTATTTTGTTCAAGTATAGGAGAAACGTATAAAGGAAAGTGTTTTGAAAATATGTATAAAAAGATAAAATAAGGAAGATGATTAAGAAATTTTAAAGATTGCGTCTACTATAAATATATAGTAGGTATAAAGTAATTGAAAAAATAAAAACAAAGCTTTGAAAGATAATAATTTAGGAAGTGTATAGAATCTAAGGATAGAGATAAATAAAACAAATTGGAAAATAATAAATAGTATGAGAAAAAATAAAGAAACAGCTAAAATACAAAGTGTAAGTGTACAATAAATGAAATAAGTGATCAAGAAAAGCTTACAAAAACAAAATAAATTGATTGAAAAGGGAGAAAATAAAACTTTTGGCATAGAAAATGGAAATTGAAAAATGGTAATAAGTTTCTACAAATTGAATAGTATTTTATGAAAAAGAAAAACTTTAGAGAAGGAAATAAGTAATAAGTACAACTTTATAAAGTAAAAGAATACTATAGATTCGATAGAAAATGAAAAGAGTAGAGAAGGTTTTAGATATAAGAAATATTGGAACTTGGAAAAAGAAAAAAAATAGACAGAAATAAAATGAAGAAGGTAAAATTGAAGAAAATAGAATAGGTAAATAAATATAGCATAATGCTTGGACACGTAAGTTACAGAAAAAAAGAGTAAAGGAGTTCAAAGTAGTACTATAGAGGAAGCAGGAAGATAAACATGACTGCAGAAAGATGAAAGGATAAGAAAAAAATAAAGAAATAAAGCTTGAAATTGTGAAATAGGACTACGTGTAGAACTTAATACTATAAAGAACAGGCTAATGTGAAATTGCTACCAACAAAAATGTTTGAAGAGGAAAAAAGTCATCAAAATTAAAAGTAAATTAAGAAGAATGTTATTCATAGTGTCGTTGGTAGAAAAAGTAAAAATAAAAAATATATAGAAGAGGAAAGGCAGGCAGTCTTTAAATAGTAAAACTTAGAATGAACAGACAGGGTCAAAGAGTTATTAAGAGTAAGAAATGTATTAAGTACATCAAAGTAAACAGTGATAAACGAGAAATAAATGACAACAGAAGCGTCTATGTAAAAAGAGAAAAAGGAAAAGTATTAAGGATAATAAATAGTGAAGAATCAAGAAACCACTCTTCTCTCGTATGTGGAGGACGGATGTAAGAAGATGTGTAGAGGAAAGTCAACCAAATTAGGAATACAAGCTCTACGCAATTAATGAGTGTGAAAGAGGATGCATGGATAGAATTTAAGACGTCGTCTACAGCCCTAGGATCTCATGAATCGATGAATTGTGAAGAGTGTTCAGCGCTCAAAGCTTGATGTATGGTTCCAGCTTCATGGCCCTCATGATGTCTCCTGTAACAGAGCACTTCCCCGCCTGCACAGCAGCCCTGGCAGCCACCTTTCCCAATGCCATGGCTTCTAAAGTCTCCTCAGTCAAGGTGAAAGTAGCGTCTGGCTCCTGATCGTCTTCTGGCTCTCCAGGGTAGACGATCACTTTGTTGAAGTCCATTGCTGCGAAGAACAAAACCCCATTTAAAAAAATATTATTGCTGTAATTCGTGGCACTGCAAACGAACATCTCATCAAGCAGGGAGGATAGCACGCCACACCACATCTTAACATACCGACAACGCTTTCTCTTCATTCGTTCGCATTCTACATTCACGCATCTTCTCCGACTAAATTATTTATTCCAATTGAATTTCGTCTTGCCATTTTGTCTTGTTATGTCATGTTTCGGTCTTCCTCGTTTTTGGCATCCATCAATATCAGCATCATAAATCTTTTTAGCCTTTCTTTTGCTGTTTATTCGCTCTACATGTCCAAACCATCGCTCTGCAAATAAATCTATAGTAATTTTTAATAAATGTACAGTCACCGTTATGATACTATGAAAAATCTCATGTATCATACGTCCATATACATTCACGTAAAAATAATCTTTTAGACGCACCTTGCCCCAATAATGATTCAAAGCGGCAAACTGATTATATCTTTTAGCTAAAAATAGATAACTAGTCAAGCAGAACTGATTTCATTTTAATTTTAATCTATAGATAGCAAGTTACATTACATTTAATCATTTTAAGTTTCCAAAAAAGAAGGAAAAATCGTTATCAATACGAAACCTAAAATTTTGTCACAAATTAACTTTGAATAAGCATTAATAGTTCAAATAAAATCATAAGAAACCGTACAGCTTTTGTGACGAATTGCTAAAAATATACAGGGGCCAGACACTCAACATTCAAGTCCACACAGATATATATACATATATAATAGTAAGAGAGAAAAAAAAATGAAAAAGAAAACAACATTATATTATTAGTACAGCTCAAACATTTAACTACTGCGGAGACATTAGGTCAAGTAACAAGCTACTGTCAGCTCCCAGTGGCCCAATTATTTATTCTTTATTTATAATTAAAAAATATGTTACACTATCAAACAAAAATAATTATATCTATCGCATTGTAAGTATTTTTAATTCAATGTTTTTAGTATGAAAACAGTTAACATTTTACTGAACATGACTGATCTTTATTTCGCATGTCTAAGGATGTTGTCACCGCTTTTTTTTACCTGTAGTGTTCCTGTAGTGTATATCAATCGACAGGTTTACGAAGCCCGTAAGGATTGGCATTAAATATATAAACACATTGAATAAAACATCTAACATTTAAACACAATGGAACATTGATTAAAATAAACCTGAACTTTGTTATTTAATATTGATTCACCTTTCGTAAATAACCGTGTAAGAAAATGGCGAACATCACTTGTGGACGTTGTGGTAGAGCGGAGTTCGAAACTACCCACAAGTCCGCAATTCGCATTTACCCGTTTAATTATTTCATTTTATAAGTTGATAGATTTCGTATTTACATAATCACCTTATTCTTATTGTATATTATGAGAGTCAGTGCTAAGTAAGCTCCCAACGCCTCTGTGATTCATTGTAAAGGTTTAAATTAACTTCACTGAAAAATGAAGATTTTAAGATAAATCAACTATAAGTCAAGTCCTATTTGCAATTCTCAACTCACTCTTTGATGCGCCTGAACTACTGAGCTCAATAAAATTAAATATCCCAACTAGAAACCTCAGACAAAACTAACTCTTTCATACCGATAACCATAGAAATAACTACGCTTTTCATTCCCAAATGCCCAGAATTCTTAGGTCTGCAAACAAACATACCAGTCTTGATTTCTTTCATCACCGAATCGAATTCAATGAGGAACTTCAACCCTACGGGAAATTGGATAAAAAAAATGTTTTCTTACGCGGGGTAAAAATTAGAGCATTAAATTGTTAAATATACGAAAAAATAATAATATATATTTTGATAAAAACGCACTACTTTAAATGACGTCACTGGTTCATGTGAATCAACCTATGATCTGAGAGCTATGGAAGATTTCCGATCTGCTTGTCGCTTCTGGACCAATAGGAAGAACTGAATGAGAATAAGCGGAAATGAACCTCTGACGTTACACGCGGAGTTATTTCAGAAATACAAAACTTTAAAAAATCGTATCGCCGATAATACGATATGTAAAAATTAAAAAAAAAAATTTAACTTAGTTTAACAGTCTATTAACAAATAAAAAAATTGAAAAAAACCACTGAACTTCCTCATTATAAACACCTCTCTCCCGCTTCCATTCCCACCAAGTCTACTATATGCCATTGCGTCTTTCTACTTTCTTTTATAATAATTTTCTATGTGTATATATGTCCTTAAAAATTCCCATTGGGCGTATCTATAAATAAATAAATAAAATAAGAAACCGCTTATTTAAAGGAAATGCGATAATAGAGGACAATCAAATCAAAAGGTATCTTGTTATTAATTTATGGGACAAGTAATAACATATTTTAAATCTGTTACATGTTCTTTGATTCACACATTAAGTATAATCCCTTTCACCTTATCTCAGAGTACTTTGTATTTTTGATAAAAGACACCTTAGTAGAAAGGTTACTGAAAACAGAAACATCAATAACTGACACGTTTAATTATAATTTATTGACATTCAAATGCATATGATCCATATCTTTGTATATCGTCTTATAATGGAATTGATAGTGTTTTAATTTTTAATTTAAAACGGTAAAATTTCAGCATTTAGATTATTCTAAAATTCCCGAGAATTAAAAACAAATCATCTTCTAAAATTATTTCATGTACATTTTGAAATAGGTCTTTATCTCTTTTAGCCTTTCCCTTACTGTCCTAAAAACGCCCGCGCGGTACGGTGCTGCGTAGTCATTACACATTAAAAATAAGAGATTTAAAAAGGGAATATTTATAGGGAATGGCCTTAATTAACCATAATTTAATTCAAAGACGATAATATTTCAAATCTAACTGCTGAAAACATGAAAAAACAATTGGGTATCACTAACGACTCAGGCGAAACTTGCACCCGCGCCAATTTCCTTTCGTGAATATTGTATATATTATCTTCATTTTTAATTTCCACTTTAATTGATCTTTAAAACTGCATTAAAAACGTGTTAAAATTCCTTGTACTTTAGGAAACAGGTAGGCAACAAAATTTTTATTTGACTCCATAAATATTTGTTCTAAAGAACAAAAAGGTTTTATTTGATTTTTTGGGGCAGCTATGGGCCTATCCATGCAAATTATTTTAACATCATTTTCACTAAACTCGCTGCATCTTTTATTGAAAAATATTTTTAAATAAATAAATAATAAGATCAAAATGTGAATAGAATACTTTAAATGGCAAATATTTAAGAAATAACTGAAAAATCGCGAATCAAAACTTCAATATCTCAGTTCCAATAAAAAGCCAAATGATACCTTGTTGTTCTATGGTCAAGATATGTCAAATTTAGTCCGGTTTTACAAATTTAAATATTCGGAATACGACACATTTAGATTTAAAATTGCGTCGCAAAATGAATGTCGAGTCCAATTCGACATAGCAGTCGGTGTAAGAAATGCGATGTTGAGCCTCACTCGACATAGGAGTGGTAAGGATCAAAGGGTTTTCGTCTCTACCAATGTCAATTATCAATTTGTCTACGCTACCAGCTTTTTAATATGTTTCTGACTCTCAAGTGAACTTACTCCAGTATCGAACGGACTGTTTCTTCATGACGCAGAAGAGAAATATTCCACCGAGAGACTTGACGAGGTTCGGGTCAGCCGTTTGCAGTTTATTTGCAATCCTCTGGAACATCTCCGTCCGCTCCACCTCTGTACTGCTCCCATTACCCTGAGGATAGAATACACATAGGAATAAAATTTATTATAATAATATATTTATCATATTTAAAATATACACAGAAAAATGCGAATGAAATTATATGTGTATTTAAAATACTAACCAAGCCAATTTACTTGGCTTGTCGGTGAAGATCTTTAAAAAATCACTAATAGTACAATTTACATATTTGAGAAATATAATTTTTCAAACAAAAGTTATCAATATGTTTCTTTTTTATTTATTTATTAGTGTATACACGGCACAAATGCCTTTTATAAACATAAATACAATTAACATACAGTGTTCTATTACAAAATTATGAAATAATATAATAACAATATATTTATACATATTACACAGTTGTTTTATAAATGTTCTATATAATAACTTAGAGATTTTAATACTTAACATACTTAAGTAGAAAAATAATAAAAATAAAGATAACGCGGTATATTCAAAATAGCAAAAATAATAAATTATTGATTTGTTGGTATTGTTGCAATGTATATTGAATGCTCTAGGAATAATACTGTCTCCTGATAAGAGCCCAGGGGTTCTTAACCGTTTTAAAAATAAAATATAAAAAGAAACAAAATACTTAACCTTTAAAAAAAAAAAAAAAAAAATTAAATTTAAATTTGAAAAACTAAAAAAAAAAACAAATATCTAGTCATACGTTTATAAATATTTGACATGTATTTATTTATAAAGTTATTTGTCTTTTTTATAAATGAACATAAATACTTAAACGTCAGTCAAAATCCTAAACTATTTCTTTAATAGCAAGTTTAAACTTCATTTGGCTCATGTGAAAAATGTCAATACAACTGATCTGGTTCCCTAGACTGTGCAATCTTGAAATAGGTGAATTCATAGCATAATTGGTAGCAACAATATGTGAAATGGGACATTATGTCTAGTAGTCCTAACAGGTATTCGGAATTGAATCATGTTTAGCAAGTCAGGAGAGTCCAACATGCCATTTATTATCTCAAAGAGAAACATTAAATCACTTAGTTTCCGTCTTCTAGATAAACAACAATATTTTGAGTTTGTCCAAATTTTTTTTTGGACGAACTCAAAATATTGTTGATAAATTACCTGGTCCATGAAGAAGTATAGAAATTGAAAAAATAATATTTTCAGGCGTTGCCTAGTATGTAGGTGAAATAATTCAATTAGATGAATCTCATCCGCATAAATAAAGGTTTCAGCTCTTTAACTGCACAAACATCAACAGATGAAAGAATTGAAGGAATATAGATGTTCAAATATAGGCAGAATGGTGAATGTTACACCGTGTGTAAAGTGGCCACTTAAACCAGCCGTTGACAGGCCATAAGCCCTGTAGATGCCTTGACTTCTATATTACCTTTTCTTAAATGTTCTTCATCTCTGTTATAATGTGTTGTTCTAGATAAACTTTCCAAATGTGTTCATTAAGAAGTCATAGTTTAAAGATTCAATAGGAATAGATAGCTTGTAGTTGATAAAACGTAAAAGTTTTCTCTGCACTCTCTCAAGTTTTAACGAATGAACTCCGTAAAATGGGTTTTTTGGGCGATACCGCGTGTTTTTGGGTGATACTGTGGGATTTGTTGCACAAATCCTTTATATTTTTATGTGTCGTATTATCAGCGCTCTGATTTTTTAAAGTTTTGTATTTCTGGAATAACTCCGCGTGTGACGTCAGAGGTTGTTCTATGACAGTTCTTCCGATTGGTTCGTTTACGGTGACCAAACCGGATATCCTTCAAAGCTCTCATATCATTGGATGGTTCATATGAACCAGTGACGTCATTCAAAGTAATGCTCTTATTTTTACCGCGCAAGAAAACATTTTCTGTATACAATTTCCCGTAGGGCTGAAGTTCCGCATTCAGAATGATGGTTGCCTACCGCCGGTAGGAGCGGCGAAAAAGGATGAAGAATAAATGAGTAGACAGCAATATAACCGTCAACTATATAAATCTTTTACTTTTACTATAACTCGAAAGTGGAAAGAATTCCGATTTCTATCTTTATTGTACGTATAATATAAAATAAAAATTCGGTTCGCTGGCGCACGCGGGTATGAGCAAACTTCGTATTATATAACGCACTTAATGGTTACTTGTCAGAGCTGAGAGTTAATGGCATTTACTAATTGGCGGTTTTATGTGTAAATAAAGGCTTTTCATGAATAACCATTTGACAGCGATAATTAATGGAGTCGCCAATTTGTCAATACAAAAATTCTTTAAAGAATATCGGAACAACACATTAAACAAAAAGAGTTTTAGAAGAACACAAAAAATTCAAAAAAAATAAGCCTTCTTTTTGTTTTCCGTGCCATAGGGAAATATCACATACTACGAATACCGATAAAAATAATATTTATGCAATGGATTTAGAATCATTAATTGTACTTTCAAAATCAATATGGATATTGTGGAGAAATGTTTTTATACATAAATGTAAAATAGAAATTTAATAAAAATACTTTTCTAGAAAAACGCGACGTGTTTGGCCTTGGTTGTTGTGACGTCAAGATTCGTGGTAATGTACTACAGGAACAAATAAACATGAATCGTGACGTGTTAAGGGCGTGGCAAATAGAATCACCGTTTTTGCGGGAATTCAAAATTACAAATTTAAAAATATTTTTTGTGCTACTGATAATTAGCTAATTTTACTGGACAGTAGTTCATAGACCTTTATTACTTTAAAAATGTAAAAAAGTGATATTTCTCTATTTTTCAAACTTCATTTGTATATACCTCGTAAATATAAATTATTCAAAGTTTTTTTTAATGTAAATAATCTTAATTTTAAGGAAGGTAGATTAATAAAAAAACGAATTAAAAAACTTGTTCTACAATTTGAGAAATGTACTAAATATACAAAGCTTAAGGGCAGTGTACTTTACACTATGTCACAGTATAATAGAATATGGGATCATACGTTAGGGATCAGCCTTTAAAACCGCACTTAATCCCCTAAAAGTATCTCAAATGATATTTCTTAAAAAAATGTTTAAGTTGCCAATTGTCACCAGTTCAGTACATGTGTTCGAAGCAGCGGCTGTTATGGATGTTATTGAAATTTTCAATAGGGTTTTACTATGTTATTAGTTCAATCACAAGACATAGGAATCCGGGAAGCCATTGAAGAACTGCGGTCGGTGCTGAGAATGAGGCCATCTTATGGTTAATGCTCTCACTTATATATTGGATCCAAATCCTTCAACAGTCTGCCAAAAAATGTTCACGACGTATCAACATATTCAAAATTCAAACAGAAAAAAACATGTTAATCGACAGAAATGGAATCAACCCGGAAACTATAGTCACCATATAATGAGGAACTTCAGCCCGACGGGAAATTGGATACAAAAAATGTTTTCTTACGCGGGGTAAAAATTAGAGCATTAAATTGTACAACAAAGTTTCTTGAAAATGTACAGAAAAAATAATAAAAAATATTTTGATAAAAACGCACTACTTTAAATGACGTCACTGGTTCATGTGAACCAACCTATGATCTGAGAGCTATGGAAGATTTCCGGTCTGCTTGTCGCTTCTGGACCAATGGGAAGAACTGAATGAGAATAAGCGGAAATGAACCTCTGACGTCACACGCGGAGTTATTTCAGAAATACAAAACTTTAAAAAATCGTAGCACCGATAATACGATATGTAAAAATTTAAAAAAAAAATGACTTAGTTTAACAGTCTATTAACAAATAAAAAATTTGAAAAAAACCACTGAACTTCCTCATTCCGATAATCCAAGCTAAGCTACCTACACTTAGCTGATACTTGTAACAATGTGTTTGTATTTTAATTAAATTATTTTCTGTTTATCTAAAACAATTAATTATGTAAAAAATATACGTATATATCACGCTAAAATAAAATTGTAAAATGTCTTCCTCGGCGCGGGTTTTCCCAGTGAGGAATACATTGTAAATTCAATTTTGTAATATATTTTTGTGAAGTATTAAATAAATAAAATTATTATCAATTGTTCTGTTTGTATAAACCACTTTAATTTAGAGTTATTCTTCGACCGGTTTCGAGGTTACTACCTCATTGTCAGGAATTAAACTAACTTACAATTACTCGCGTTGCTATTTAGATTATAAAATATTGTATAAAAGAGACAGAAAAATGAAAGAAAGAGAGAAAGAGGATAAAATGAATCATAACGGGAGTATTTTTAAACGGGGACTCGAAGTTAAATTTAATTGATTATTTATCATTTGAAGTTTTTGATTGACGGCTTTACTAATTCCTAATCGTTCTAAATTGTCTAAAAATTAATAAAATCTTGAGTAATTATAAGTTAGTTTAATTCCTGGCGATGAGGTAGTAACCTCGAAACCGGTCGAAGTATAACTTTAAATTAAAGTGGTTTATACAAATTTATAAACACACTAGCGGACCCAACAGACGTTGTCCTGCCCGAACGTTGGCTTGCCTGCTATTAGCTTGGAAAAATACTTTTTATTGATAAGTAGGTACCTAGGTTCATGTTTATGGTTGAATTCCAAAACATAAAATAATTCATTTTCAAATATAGATTTATTTTTGTAAATGTCAAACTCGGCTCTTCTCTCGAACAGGGTTTCACTTTAATTATGAATGCAATTTTCAAAAATGTATTTGATGACAGTTAATATTATTTTAGCATTACCAAAAATCCAGTAAAAAGAAATAAATGGGTAGAAATTATAAAGACTTTAAGGAACGAATCATCAGATTCAATCATGAAATCCACAAAAAACAAATGTTGTTTGTAAACATTCAAAAATAAACTTATTTTATACAGAAAAATATCTTTCCATCTTTTGTAAATGAATTCTCCTCGAATGCAACCCTGGTAGATCGATGAATACAACATATATGCTCCTTACTCTTTTGTACATATTAAATTGAAGATTTTAATACCTACGAACACGCACAGCGCAAAGATCTATATTTCTCTGAAAACCGCTCGTAAATCGGTTAAGCCATTTAGGAGGAGTTCGATGACATCAGACGTACAGAGAAATTATATATTTAAAGATAAGTGTAAAATGTCATACTACAAAGTGAAAAATGTTTTTGAAAACAATAATATGTTTTATTTGTTTTTATAATCCTAACATTATGAAATTACGGTCAACCAAATAATACACGTATGATAAACATGACCAAATTCGTATACACACGTGCGAGTAGGTGATACATATGTAGGCACACATTTGCCAATAAATTTGAATAAATAAAGCGATGTTTAAATAACCAGAGTGATGTTGCAATAATTAAGTCGATTCTTTGCCATTTAGTTTTAGGTAAACAAAGTTTTGAAACACTTTCTAGCTGCCCACTCTCGCCCAATTTATTTTACGTGAAATAAAGCGATATGATTTTTGTGTTTAATATTCCTTATACGGAGAAAGTGTTACGCGTTGCATCTACCTCGAAATGAGAGACACGATTAAACTTTGATATTCAGAAACCACAGACGTATAAAAAGCGTATAATAACGTAAATTAAACACGCCGAACACGCGCTAACTCTAAATTTGAGCCTTTCAACTGGGCGTGCGTTCAAATTGCAGACTCGAAATGTAAGATTTACTCATTTAAATTTACTAGATTTATTTATGAATTTAATATTTATGTGGTTTAATATTCCGAAAGGAGTCAAACAGGGATGTGTAATGTCACCATGGTTGTTCAACATATACATCGATATCTGTATGAAAGAACTGAAAGATTTAAGAATGGGAGTAAAAATAAGTGGTATAACTGTTAAATGTCTTCTGTATGCGGATGATATCATGCTTCTTGCTAGCAGCAAAGAAGACCTTCAATTCTTGGTAACAAAAGTCTACGATGCATGCAAGAAAAGCGATTTGCTTATGAATGTTCATAAATCGAAAGTGATGGTTTTTGAAAGGGATGAAAATATAAATAAATGTGAGATCAGCGTGAACGGAGATATTCTGAATCAGGTGGAAGAATTTGTGTACCTGGGAAGTATGTTTACTAGGAACGGAAAGGCCGAGAAAGATATTGAAAGGTGGGTGAGTGCCGGGAACAGGGTGAACGGTGCACTAAAATCTACTTTGGCAAACAAATGTTTATCGCAGGAGGCTAAGCAGTTCACAACGGAGTTCTAGTGCCAACTCTAATGTATGGGAGCGAAGTATGGAATTGGAAAAATGATGATGAAAGTAGATTGAATGCTGTCGACATGCGATCCCTCAGGCGAATGTGTGGTAAAACGATGTATGATAGGTGCGGTGCACAAAAGTCGAGAGCCGTGAAGTGAGTAAGGCTGAGACATGCATTATTGACAGAATCAAGAAAGGGGTGCTGCGTTGGTTTGGACATGTAGAGCGAATGGACAGCGAAAGAACAGCTAAAAGGATCTACGATGCAAATGTTGATGGATGCAGAAAACGAGGAAGACCGAGAAAGACATGGCACGATCAAGTCCATCAAATACTTGAAGATGGATATATCAAAAGTAGGAATAATCGGCGTGCGTGCATGAGAAGATGTATGAAAGTAGAGGAAGCGAGGTCTGTATGACGAGATAGAGTATCATTGCGTTGTATCCTCTCTGCCTACCCCTACGGGGAAACGGCGTGATGGTTTGTTTGTTGTTTGTTTGTTTGTTTGTTTATGTATTATTTTGTGAACAGTGGGTGTCGTTAAGGATAGAGGAGGGGTGATTGTGTTTATGGTGGGGTGGGGGTAAGGGAGGGGGTAGACTTTACTGGGAAAATGTTTAAAATAGGACTTTGAGTTAAGTTTAATTGATTATTTATAATATTTAAATTTTGTATGACGGCCTTTTTATTTCGAGAATTACCAAATTATTTGATTGATGAATTTTACTATTTAAATGTAATATTTCTCTTCCATCTTCAAAATTAAATGAATGGTGTTAAAATATGTTCAGCAAGTTCCAAAAATTTTTATCATTGAGACATCTCATAAGTTCTTTTATTCAAATTTTAAATGACCGCGATGTTTTCCCTATATTTTTTCCCCTTTTATAGTTTCTTTTACGTACGTATATTTAGTTATTATATAACCCTGAAGCGGGCAACGTGAGTTGCAGAAACGAGTCGGTTGTGACATTAACGGCGGCCTCCGTGGTGTAGTGGTCAAGACGCTTGACTCACGCTCGGAAGGTTCCGGGTTCGATTCCCGGTGAGAACACAAAAATCAAAATTAATTTTTCTCAAGCCTGGGTGTTCTGTGATGAAATTCACCACTGTAATTGGGCCTACTGGCCTGTAGTGGTGCAAAAATAAATGAAAATTAAAAAAAGTGATTCATAAAACAAAGTAATTTTATTTATTCCTTTAGAATATAACAATAAACTACAAATTTAGTGCTACAAACATCAAAAATAATCAATAATTTAATTGAAAAAACAGAATTTCGTCTAAAGCCAGTTTATATTAAAAAAGAACGTTAAATAATTTCCTTCAGCACAACACTTTTAACACAATATTTTTTGTGTCTGAAAGTGTTTATATGAACAATAAAAATAAACGTTTTGCGGAATAACACTTTCACAGTTGAGTGATCAGATTTGTTCACCGAACCGAGAAATAAAGGTCGTGGTTTTATTTTCCCATAAATGTTAGTGGGTATTTCTATTTCTTATATTTTAGAAACCGTATCATACAATTCATTTATTATTTTTATTTATTGCATCCACATAATCTCTTTCTTTTGTGGGCAATCACTGACACGCCGCACGGCGCGTAGACTTACTCTCGGGTTACGCTACATCGGAATACCAAATTCAGCGAACCTACCTCTCTAAAAAACACGAGGAAGTTAGGTGGTTTTTATATATTTTTTTATTTGTTTACAGTCTAAACTAAGCAATTTTTTTTACTATTTTTCTATTTTTAAAAATCAGCGGTATGATTTATTAATGTTTTGTGTTTCTGAAATAACTCCGCGTGTGCCATTGGTCTATTGACGACAAGTAAACCGGAAATCATCCATAACTCTCTTATAATTGATAGATTCGAATCAACCAGTGACGTCTTTCAGAGTAACATTTTTTTTGGTTCGTGTACCTGCACACAAATCTGGATTTTCTCCCAAGACGGGAGTAGGTATATATTTTTATTTATATCCCTACAGAGATGAGGTAGAATTTTTTCAAATTCAAGATTCAGGATTATGGATATTCGAGCGATTACAGGGCTTATGACCTGTCATTGGCTGGGTTAAGTGGCCCCTTTATGTAGGTACTACAACATTCCCCATTACGCTTATTTAGCGAATATCCACACCAGGTAACATTTTTGGTTTTTGTATATATGCTACGAATCTTTCAGAGTAGTTCGTTTTTATTATATTTTTCGTATATTTTCAGGAACCTTTGTCATACAATTTAATGCTACTTATAAATATGGGTAAACAATATGCGGTAAACCGCACGCAAGAAAAAAAAATTGTATCCAATTTCCCGTAGGGCTGAAGTTCATCATTCTTGCGGACATAAAGAGAACGTCTGACAATAAAGCATTTTTTCATTTAATTAGTAAATATTTTCAATTTAAAATATGAGTGACAAAAAATATTCAGTGTTATATACATAAAAAATAATTATTAATAAAATATTTGACTTTTTAAAAAATATGTTGTATTACTGACTGTTTTTTTAAATTTCCTTTGTTCATTTTATTTCAGAAAAATATTCCCTCGTAAGTATAATGATGTTGCTATGTAGTTGTTTTTAATTTTTGAATTAAGACGTTACTAATGAGTGATTTTATTTATTTGTAAATAGACTATTAAACTAAGCCTATTTTTTTTTACAGATCGTATTATAAGCGCTATGATTTTTAAGGTTTTGTATTTCTGTAGCTCATTCACAAATAACTATCGACATGCTTAAAAATATGATGATGAACAATGTACAATAATGAACATGCTTAATTTATAGCAGTCATAAGTCAACGCGTGTGTAATCTCTAAGTCAACGCTCGTATCAGTTTGATTTTTGTTTTCCTAGTAAATAAAAACAGTTCAATGGCGAAAAATCGGCGTGCACTATAAAAATAATACAATATATTGCATTTGCAAAATAGTAAGGAGTATCTAATACAACGCACCCTCTCCCTCTTTCATTCCCACACGCACATGTATCCTCTCCCTCATTCATTCACGCATACACACATTCACATACACATGAATACAAACGTCACACAAATACAATTACTAAACTTCTTTTCTTATATATTATGTGTCATTATATTTACAGTGTATTTTTTTAAATTGGCTTTAGTATTATTAAGATTTTTCTAATTATTTTGTTTATGTAATAGCTGTAAAAATCCCAAATAAAATGAAATAAATAAATAAAAAAGTAAACATTAAATTACAATTACCATGGCGACTGCTTTTTTTGACATTTGGATTGCAACCGCCGCCGCCGGCTAAATGCAATAAATAGCATAATAAATAATAAATAAATAAAAATAGCAGTTTAGGAATATTTTCCATATTTACACCGGTGAAATTCAAATATGTGATGGCGCAACAGGATTATACGATGCGAAACGTAAATATTTTGACATTTAATATTAGGTGTTCACGGATGTTCCATTATGATCGCGAATACGAGAAACAACCATGGTGAGAAATTCTAAATAAAACTACTAAATAATAAAACATGAAATATAATGCAATATAAGTTGTCCGACTCGTAGTCTAATGATCGGCGCGATTGCCTACCATGCAAGAGACCGTGGGTTCGGTTCGAAAGTAAAAAAAATATATTTACACTAGAATATTTCATAGTCTTGGGGCTGCCAGATACCTGAAGCGTAAGACTGAGCATATTTCCTTCGTGTAACAAAAATTAACAAGATGCGCTGCGGTTGGTGTACCCACAAATGTAGTTCCCTATGCACCATACCTTCTAAACTTCTTTCACCAACAAATTTTAATGTATTTACATACATAAAAAATAATAAGTTGTGTCAATTTTTTTCTAAATTAAAAAAATATCACCAAAAGTAAAACAAAACGGTAAAAGTTATACGTCATTCGAAAGAGTTTTTTCTGCTCTACAAGATTTTGTATTTGCTTTTAAGTTAAATATTATTTTATTTTATTAAAAACCTGTAAAGTGGAATGTCAAGTAGACGAAAGTGCACATTTCGACACCTTCTTTTGTTCGCGTTCAATCGAGAGAGTAAAGCTGTCAAAGCTGCTCGCGACATTTGTGCAGCGAGCGATAAAGATGCTATGAATGAAAGGACAGCTTGTCGGTAGGCTTTTCTTGAAAACGTGTGAAATAAAAATCGTTTTACTAAAAACTAACTACTTACTACAATGGTAGAGTGATGAGATAGATTTTCGGTTTACTTCGGAAGAACTTGTGACGTCACACGCGGAGTAATTTCTAAATGACAAAACTTTAAAAAATCATAGCACTGATAATATGATTCATAAAAAACAAATATTTTTTGACTTAGTTTGATAATCTATTAAAAAATAGAATAAACCACTGAAATTCTTCAATCCACATCCATACCAATATTATATCTTCAATTACAGAATAGATAGAATAACAATATATTGCAACAGAGATGAAGAACATTTTAGAGAAGGTAGTATAGAAGTCTAGGTATCTACAGGATTTATGACCTGTCATTGGCTGGTTTTAGTGGCCAATTTACACACTGTATAACATTCACCATTCTGCCCATATTTAAACATCTTTATTCTTTCAATTCTAAAGAGCTGAAACCTTTATTTATGCGGGTGAGATTCATCAAATCGACTCACCCGCATAAATAAAGGCTTCACAAACATCAACAGATAAAAGAATTTAAGGAATACAGATGTTAAAATATGGGTAGAATTTCACCAAACGTTACACAGTGTGTAAAATGGCCACCAGTGGTCACAAGCCCTGTAGATGCCTAGACTTCTATATTACCTTCCCTAAAATGTTCTTCAGCTCTTTAGTAATATGTTAATATTGACAGCTTCCCAGGGAGTTGAATACAACCCTTGTCTACAAAAGTTTGGACAAACTCAAAATATTGTAGATCGAATAACATTTATAATTTTTCAAATCTCTTAAAATAAGTTGTACCGTATGCTCATAATGATATTAAATTTTATTCAAGTAAAATGGCAAAATAATGCCGAGCTAATTCTACCATATAAAACAAAACATATTTAATTTTAATATAACAACGTAGTTGTATAACATATAAATGTAGTTAATTAGTATGTAGTAATTAATATGTAGAGACGAGTTTGTCGATATTTTAAAAGTTCGAAATAAGCGGAAATTGACTAATCTACTTTCCTTCCATGCTTTTATTTGCTTTTTATATAAATATCTTGATATTTTTGTATTATTTTATTTAGTACTTACAATTATTTGGCATATTATTTATTGCTCTTATTTCCTTCTAAAAATTAATGCAATTAATAAATAACGCAGAGCTATTTCTACCCTATAAAACAAAACGTATTTAAATTTAATATAACAACGTACTTACAAAATTTGTATAGCATATTAATGTGTACATAATTAGTATGCCGTAATTAATATGTAGGGACGAGGTTGTCAATCGTTTTAAAGTTTGAAATAAGCGGAAATTGACTAATCTGCTTCCTTCCGTATTTTTATTTGCTTTTTATATATCTTGATATTTTATGTTTTTTCACTCCGAATTTTTGTATTATTTAATTTAGTACTCATTGTTATTTGGCATATTATTTATTACTCTCATTTCTTACTACAGAATAGAGTGAGTTTCTAGAAAACATATCTCAATTATCAATTCAATTATGTTTTTATATATTTTTTTCTATTGATTTCAATGATATTATTATTTTGTAAAATTGATTATGTATTAATCTAAATATGTATAATTTGTATTTTAATGTTTATATCTGATAAAAAAAAAACATTGTATTCTTTGGAATTTTATTATTTATTATTTATACTTTGTTTTTCTGGATTGTTATTCCATTGCATCATATGTCATTATAATTTAATTTAATTTATTTTATAATTTATTTTTTTAACAAATTACAACAGGGATGGCGAATACCTTAAAGAAGGGAATATGGAAGTCTAGGCACTTACAGAGCTTATGACTTGTCATTGGCTGGTTTAAGTGGCCACTCTATACACTGTGTAACATTCACCATTTTGTATATGTTTGAACATCTATATTTCTTCAATTCTTCCATTTGTTGATTTTAGTTAAGTTAAAGAGCTGAAACCTTTATTGCTGTGAAGAGATTCATCTGACTGAATTATTTCACATACTAGGCAACGTCAGAAAACCCTTTTCTAATTTTTAAACTTCTTCTTGGACTAGTTAGTTTTATTACAATAATGACTTAATGACTCCCGAGAGGTTGAAATCCAGTATTTTCATTTCAAATATTGTATTGTATTTTTTTATTCGTTATTATTATGGCCTGACACGGACACAGCCTAAAAAGCCTTAATCAGTTAATTAATATTTAAAGTAGTGTAATTTTGAATGAATAAATAAACAAATTAGTAGAAATTTCTAAAATTGTTTAACTGAAGTTATATGATATTGTAAGTTAAAATTTATTCCTGAGAGAGTTGGGAAATTAAATTATTTAAAGATCTTAGGTGTACGCGGTCAGCACTCACCATATTGGGCGTCCCTCAGTACCGGAAGTGCGTGTGTGTGGCAAGCCGGAAGCAGCAGGCAGCAACAGCCAGCTCGGCCATCCGGCGGAGACTGCCGACTGTGCCCGTAACTTTGTCTCCATCTGCCTCTCCGACCTCTCCAACTGCAACTTTCACTTTTCTCCTTTCATTTCTCTTTGTATGTGCCAAACTCGAGTGCCACAGCCCCAGTGCTCGCAGTCATACGACAATTTAAGTTTTTATACCAAAACCAACTGGACCTAGAAGAAGTTGGTGTAAAAAATTTAATCACAAATAACTATCGATGTGCTAATAAGCGACGTGATAACAATTTCTCACGACGGTTTGTTATCGTATTCGCGATCACAATGCAACATCCGTAACCGCCTAATATTAAATGTCAAAATATTTACGTTTCGCTACGTATAATCCTGCTGCGCAATCACATATTTGAATTTCACCGGTGTAAATATGGAAAATATTCCAAAACTGTTAATTTATTTTCTTTTTTTTTTTTTAAATAAATATTTGGGATCTTATTATTTATTTTTTATTTATTTATTTTAAATAAACAAACAGTCAATAATGATATAGTAACATTAATAAATACAGTTTAAAGACAGACCAGCAAAGTTTCTTGATAAGTATCATACATATTATTAAATTGTGTAACAACAAAAAGGTGTGTTCATGTGTTTTGTATGAGAGTAAGTGTAGATGTGTGTTTATGTGTATTAGTGTAGGAGTAAGTGTTCATGTATGTGTAAGTGTGAGCATCATTAAATAGTAAGTGGGACTGTATCGCGCAGCCAGAAATAATGGGTCTTAATTTATTTTTTAATAAATTAAGAGGCATGTAATATATATTAATTGATGGAAAAAAAGCATTATATTTAGAGCAAGAACGATAGAGGAAAGAGTGTTGTACATAGTTAGTGCTACAGACTGGCAGATGGAATAAATACTTATTTCTTGTCACGCGAAAGGGGACATTAAGATTAATTTTGGAGAGTAGGTTAAAAGTACAAAGCGTTTTATTGTTTTTATATTCTAGGTATTTAAAAAAAATCGTTAAACATTCTCAATTCTTTCTATGTTTGTTATTTATGCAACAACGGATGCAAAATCCAAGTTGCTGCGTACAAAAGTGTTGTATAAAGTTTTCAATGTACTTAATATTTCGATTTTGGGGTCATTTTCAACGAGTTGTAAGTAACTCACTATTAGAAAATAGAAGTCAAGTTGGGGTAGAGTAGGGTTCGAACCTCGGACCTCTCATTTATTTATTTATTTATTATTAATCATGCTATTTATTGCATTTAGCCGGCGGTTGGCAAGCCAAATGTCAAAAAAAGCAGTCGCCGTAGTAATTGTAATTTAATTTTAACATTTTTGTATTAGATACTCCTTACTATTTTGCAAATGCAATATATTGTATTTTTTTTTATTGTAAACGCCGAATTTTTGCCAGTGAGCTGTATTTATTTACGAGGAAAACAAAAAACAAACCGATCGTTGACTTAGAGATTACACACGCGTTGACTTATGACTGCGATAACTTAAGCATGTTCATTATTGTTCATTGTGATCGCCCAAATGCTTAGCATGTTTTTAAGCACGCCGATAGTTATTTGTGATTGAGTTACAAGTGTTGCGTACATGGGTAAATAAATTCAGTCACATAAAACTCAGGAATATATTCATAGATAATACTAGGCAACGCCCGAATTTGTTTTTAAACTTTTTTTAAATCTTTTCTTCCTGCCAATTAGTTGAATCAAAAATATTTTGGGTAAGACCGAATGTTTGTAGACAAGGCTGGACTTTACTGCCCTCCAAATGCCGGTCTATCCACTAAATCCACGTCAAGAAACATTTAGACATGCTCAATATACTGTTAGCTAACTGTTACTAAAAAATTGCTTTGTTCTGAGATTATTTAAAATCTGTTCACTTTGGAAGTGTTTGTTGCGTCTGAAATCGATTAAAGGGGCTCTGGCTCTGTGAATGTAATATACAACTGTATTATAGTTGCATCAATAACGGCTTTAAAGGTTTGTATTAAGTTTGTACAAAAGAAATACGGTACTTGAATTAAGTTATACAGTTTCGTAACAAAATGCAGAGTAGGACCGAGGAATCGCAATTTTAATCAAACAAATTAAGTTTATGACTCATTTACTAACTAGTTTTAGGCAACAAACTCCTAATAATTATAAATTGTAATTGAGACAATCAGTGCCAATGCATTGAAGATGTTTGGATTTATTTTATTTATTTATTTTATTTTATTTATTTGGATAACCAACAGCTATAATTATCTCATATTTATATAACAAAACAAATAACAAATAAGCCAATTACAGGTTTTCACAAGTAGCATTACAGTAAGTTAAAAAAGATTCTCGAACATAAAATGAATAGTAATTAAATGTAAATTTAAAAGAAAAGAAAAAAAATATATACATATATACTACGAGTTAATTCGAAAGCAAACGCCGTACGTCATTAAGATTATTTGCAAATAAATCTATGTTAAATGATTTATTTATTACATAAAAATTATTATTTGTTCTGCGTACTGCCAGGGTTTTCGAAAATACTCGCGTACTGAGAACTCTTTAAAACTCCTTGGTGCGAAGTAGACTCGAGAGTGGCTCGACGATTTGGGGGTCACATAAACTGAAGTACTCTCTTATGATAGAGAAAATCCAAAAGAAGTTTCTGAGATATCTCTACATAAGAGAGTGCGAGCATTATCCTTGGCTCTACTCGACCGAGTTTCTCCAGGGTATGCTTGGCTACAGCAGTTTAGAGACTAGAAGGAATGTGTATTTGACTACACATTTTTATCGATTGTTGCGCGGTGTGATCGATAATTCTGAGATTATGATGAGCATTGGTTTGTATGTTCCTGATAATCACCTAAGACAGCGTCAGCATAGATTGTTTCATATTCCAATATATAGGACCAATGCTGAACAACATCGCTCTGGATATTGATCTGTTCCATGTATCCGAAGGGGTCATGAGTCAGGAGCGGGATTCTCCTACTACTTTTTGACATGAGTCTCATTCATGTATTTTTTTCTTTTTTATAATATGTACGCATTGAGTATATGTTTGTAATGTATATGATATATTTGAAATAAATGAATTGAATTGGAAAAAAAGGTCTAAAAATCTATGAATTTTTAAATAAACGCAATACCTATTTATCAGGGGCATGCGGTGGGGTTTTCGATTAGGGAAGCAAATAATATAAAGGTATTTGATACATAAAATATACACTGCCCTTAATAAATTAAGGACAAACTAAATACTATATACATACGACTATAAATAATAACAATAATTTGGCATATCTAGTAATAAATTATTATACCAAATCAATCAACTTAACTATATAGGCTAATAAATAACTGCGAAGTATTTTGTGGCATTATATTTTATTTGACTAAAATGCAGTGAAACCAAAATAGATATTACATTTATAAAAAACATGGCTTTTCAACGAAAAAGAATTAGTCATTATTTGAACCCAAAAAATTCAATATATGTCAATTATTTATTTATACTTTTACATTGTTTGTATTCTTTTTTTATACAGAATAATGTTCCCTCACTGGGGTGTCCCGTGCCGAGGAAAACATTTACAAAATGTGAAACATGCCTAAGATTAGCTATTTAACAAAGTTAACATAATCGTAACAATAAAAAAAAACGTAATTCATCCAATTAACCTAATTATCATTAACATAATAAACAACATAAACTAAAATAATGATAAAAAACATAACCAATTTATATAGACCAATAGAACAAATTTCATAAACAGTACACACATTTTACCTATTTGGCTTAATCCACTCATCAATCCGTGCGCAACCCACCTCCACTATCCATTTCTTAATAGCAATTTTATATTGTGAGAACTTACTAATTGTCCTTATGAATAATGGAAGTAAATTGTACACTTTAACCGAGTAGTAGGCCAATCCTCTTTGACCGAAGGTTGTATTTATTTTTTTATTTTTTGCATCATCAGGGTGGAGTATCTAGTAACTCTTGTATTTGTAACGGAAGGTAGAGAATAATGTTTAAGTGCATATAGTAACAAAGCTTTTACATAAAGTTGTTTTATAGGTTTTACATTAAGATTTTCAAATATACCGAGGGAGCTAGTTCTAATTGGGACTCTTAAGATATTTTTTATTAAAGTTTTTGTGCAATTATTATTTGCTTGATCAGTGTGTCATTTGCACATCCCCATCCAATTATCCCATATTCCAAAACTGATTGAGTTATTGCGTAATATATTTTTACAAGTTCTTTTAGGCTGATTATATTTCTTATAGTTTTGAAAAAGTAAATTTGCTTTTTAAATTTATTTTTAATATGATCAACTTGATTCGTTCATCATTAATTCCCAAATATTTAATTGAATCTACTCTGTCCAATGATTTACAAATACATTCAATATATTGACAGTACACCCGTTTAGTTGTACGATGTCAGTAATTATATATGTACTCGTATATTCATTATTAAATTTTGTACTTTTTAGAATATTTTTATATAACTGTATTTTTTTTCTTATTATTCAAATTTATTTTATTTTATTTACTATATTTTCATTAATATATACATATTTGTATTTTTATTTTATTTTTTATTTGCAACTTCTAAGTGCCTAACATTTCTCAATTTTAAAATCGCTTTTATTTTTGATACCTATAATGTACTTTATTAATAGCTTACATCACTGTGGAAAACTTATATTGACCGCTTTCACAATTTTAGTTTACTTACATTCTTATTTTCTGTCGGTAAAAACTGTTTTTTTTCCAAATAAATAAATAAATATAACAACAAGGCCCTGATAGTCCGAACACCCAAAATTATACCCTATTCGGATGTACGAAGCGTTCGCATTATACGAGTAGTTTGCGGTTAATTTGCAAGGCATTTTTAAAAGTTTTTTGTAACTGAAAGTATGTTTTAATCATACGAAATGTTACGTCTGTAATTTAGTATACACCTCCCGAATACAATCTGTGTAAATCTTGACATTTGATTTAAGAAGAAGAAGATGAGTGGATCTCGACATTTTACTTGTCGTGGGTATAACAACATGTACCATAAAACCCGGGAGTTCACTTTTTGCGTTTTTAACGTTAAAAAGCGTATCTTGACCATTGTTGTTACATGAAGGTAAGATGATCAGTCTAACGCTTCAGGTACCAGTCCAGGGACTATGAAATATTCTAGTGCGAACACATCCTTTTAAATGAAAATTTCATATCAACCGTACCGGGAATCGAACCTGAGACCTCTTGCATGGTAGAAAGACGCGCTGACTATTACACCACGAGGCCGACAAGCTACGTTATACGTGAATAGTCCACTTTCCTTATCAAAATATTTTTTTAAGTTAAAATAAAAATGTGAAATTCACTTCACACATTTTGGTTTAATGCAAAAAATATCAGTAGTCCCAGATACGCCATTTTAATTTGTACTATTATAATCAAAATAGTTTTACATTGAAAGTTCATTTTAGATTGAATTTCTTTGAGGTTAGCCTCAATTCTACCACGTTACTCCCAAAACTGTTTTTTTTACGACACATTTTGTAATATCGCAAACAGTTATGTTTGTTTGTTCAAAAATCTCGGTAAAGCTAGGGTTTCCTAGGACAGCGATGCCCGTATCTCAACGGCCGTAGTGAACGGTGTTGCGGTGGACAGCCTGCGTAACTGTGTCTAGAGAGTGGTTTTATTTTTTAACGGTGTTGTTAACACTGTTTTTCTATGAAACTACTCTCTAGTCACCGTTACCACGGCTGTCCACCGCATCACCGTTCACTACGGCCGTTAAGATACGGGCACCGCTGTCCTAGGAAACACTAGCTTAAGCAGCGGGAGAAGCGGTGGCTGTGTTATGTCATTAAAACAGCCAATTGTTCGAGATATTTAAAAATCTGTGGAATTACCGTCGAATTTGGTAGATTGCTCCGATAATCGGTAGAGCTGGCAACGCTGCTTCCACGGGACCACAACCCGGTTCTCCAACATCACAGTATATAAAATAAATAATTGTTAAAAATGACTTTTCTCCGACTTGTATTCATCATCTACCCTACCCCTCCATCGAAAGACCTACCCCCCCCCCCCAAGCCACGACTCACCATAGACCATGAAGGCAAACCGCACTCCACTACCAACCTGCCGATGGTAATGCCAGTAGGAAGAGCAATGTCTTTACTCAACCGTATTTCTTCGGATATCGACATTTTTCGTATTAGTGAAAAAAAGTTCAGAGAGGAGAGCATCCTTTTTCTATAATTGCTGGGGACTTTTATTTTACCATCTTTGTATATTTACATTTTAGTATCAATTTTTTCGTGTTATGTATGCGTTAAAATATTTTTGTAATGTACGTGTTAACGTAAATGAAATTAATAAATTGAAATTTAAATAAATTACGCCACATAAAGATACATATATTGCTGCATATCAACAAACTTTCTTATTCGTAAGTAGTATTATATGTACATATTATCTAAGCAGAAACGTAAGTACGTAATTACCAGAATTACCAAAAATTATCTACTTATCGTATTAAGATACAGAATTCAATATCGGCTGCATTTATCAGTACGATGGATTGCATAATTGTAATGGTGTCGGTTACATGCATTTAAATACACGTACATCGCAAAAGGTAATATACTGGTGGATTTTCTAAAGCTGGCGCGTTCGCAATACTTACACAAACGCATTGAATTAGTATCTGTGAATAAGCTCATGGTATGACATCGCACGGCATGCGCAATTTGAAAACAATCTCTGACCCTCTCACGCTCAGTAGCTCAATTACAAATAACTATCGATGTGCTTAAAAACATGCTAAGCATTTGAGCGATCACAATGAACAATAACGAACAAATAATCTTATAATATTAGAAATCAAACACTGATTTCACAGACTCAAATCAGTGTTTGATTTCTAATATTATAAGTTTAATATCATAAGTCAACGCGTGTGTAATCTCTAAGTCAACGCTCGTGTCGGTTTGTTTTTTGTTTTCCTCGTAAAAAAAAACAGCTCATTGGCGAAAAATCGACGTTTACTATAAAAAATATTACAATAAACTCGTATTGCATTTGCAAAATGGTAAGGAGTATTTAATACAAAAACGTGAAAATGAAATTATAATTACTATGGCGACTGCTTTTCTTGACATTTGGCTTGAAACCGCTGGCTAATTGCAATGAATACCATGATAAATAATAAATAAATCTATAAAAATAGCAGCTACTTTTTTTACACCGGTGAAATTCAAATATGTGATTGCGCAGCAGGATTATACGTCGCGAAACGTAAATATGTTGACATTTAATATTAGGTGTTCCATTGTTATCGTGAATACGATAACAACCATGGTGAGATATAGTTATCACGTCGCTTATTAGCACGTCGATAGATATTTGTGATTGAGTTTCGCGAACACGCCAGCTTTAATTAAACAACCACTATCCATGTGTAGGTATTATACATTATACGTATATAGAATACATTACATACATAATATGTAATACGCAAATACAACGTAGCGGAGAAAGCTGTTAAAGGTCAGATTTACAATCGTGCACAAAGTTTCTAAACATCCGAATGGAAGAAAAAGCTAGGTTACTTCGTTATTGACCATTCTTTATGCAATTAATTTGTAATTAGGTAGGTATAACTTAACTTATAATTTTCTTTGGTGGTAAGTAAAAGTGAACTAATTATAATATTTTTAATTGGTAAGATTTTTAGAACATTTACATTAATCGAAAAATATTATCTGTCAATTATTCGGAGACGCGTAAAATAATCGAATAAAGTAAACAATGTTTTGAGTTTGTCCAAATGTTTGTAGACATGTAGACAAGGGCTAGACTCAAACCCCCAGGGAGCTGTCAATATTAACACATTCCAACATTTCTCAAGTTTTCTCTGTTGTAATTCAAAATATTGTTTATAAATCCACCTGGTCCAAGAAGAAGTATAAAATAAAATAATAAGTATATATTTATAATCGCTAGAAGGAATTTATCTTCAACTGTACCGTCAAGGTGAAGGTATGACGTCTTTATCTTCCATCATGATCGAGGCCCTGAAATACATATTAATTTAGAGGCTCGAATAAAGACTCCAATAATCGTACTAGAAAATGAGAAGTAAGGTTTGAACGTCCGAACGTTTGATCCGAAATCAGCGACGCTACAACAGGATCACATTAGTACAATAAATACATAACATAGGAATCTCATAATATTGTAATTACAAACATAAGTTAGAGAAAAACGGAACATATTTTTAGATTCTATACCTTGCATTCGATTGACCTTTTTAATATACTCACCATTTATTTTATTACCTGTTAATGTTATCTGTGAACATCATCGATATTATCTTTAAAGTTATAAATTTGTAACATTATGATAACTGAAAATTGACGTGGACGATTTTTATCAAAATGTAAAATTAAACTTTGCACATCACACGAAAGATAAAGTTTAATTTTAAAATGGTGGTTATCCGATTTTCTTATTTGTATCATCTGCACATATTTTTAGAAACAATGCAAATATTGATATTACATACTTTTTAAATAGTTTCTCTAAGTTCATGAAATACGTATAAATAAATTATTTAATAAGCAACTTGTTTTTTTTGTAAGTAGTAAGTAAATAAGTAATGGACTTTGAGTGGAGGCGTAAAAAAAAAAAAAAAAAAAAAAAAAAAAAAGTAATGGACTTTGCATGACACGGCGCAACGCCGCGCGTGTTGACGTTGATTGACATCTATTGAATATTACTGAAATTTCGTTAGACTTTCATAACCCTTCTTTCACTTGTGCCAACTTTCGCGTTCCGGTGCTGTGACTGCTGTTTGGTCAACGCACGTACAACAATGAGGAACTTAAGGTGATTCTATCATAAGGTGATTCTAATAAATGATCTTATTTTTTGTTTTCTACACCATTTTGTAAAAAGGTCCTAAATTATACTGTTATGGTATTTGTTACAATCAATACAGTGTAAAATTTCCGTAAACCAAGTTTTGTAAAATTTCCATTGAAAATAAACGTAAAAATGTAAGTTTTCAATAAAAAATGTTAAAAGCGCCATCTATAAATAATTAGTTTCATATTTTCGTTTAGAATCAACTTGAAATCTGATAAATGGAAAATTGGCAATAAGGAAGTTCAGTGGTTATTTATTTTTTTATTTTTTGACTATTAAACTAAACTAAAAGAAAAACATTTTTCTATGTATCGTATTATCATCGCTACGATTTTTCCAAGTTTTGTGATTGCTCCGCGTGTGACGTCACTAGTTCCCTTCGGTGAATTGTCCTGATTGGTGGGTTGGTGTCCTGAAAATCTATCTAAAATCATTATCTAAATCTATATGTGTTCCAAATAGTGGTTGTTATGGGTGTTTTCCAAATTTTTAATCCGGTTTTACTTGTTATTGGTACTTAACATTTGGATTCAATCGGCGCACAACCCACCTCTATTACACATTTTTGTGTAGAAAAATACTACATGGATCTTAATATAATTTTTACATTTTTTATGAAAACAATATTTAGATTGATAGATATTAGATTAAAATATTTAAATATCAAAAATATTTTTTTAAGGAATGAGAAACACCTAGTAGTAAAAAACAGCGTATTTGATTTTAGAAAACATTTATTTTTTCGTCATAAGTTTTATCAGCATTTCAATCATTTTACAAACATACAAATCTTACAACATCTATTTAATTTATATAATCATAATTTACATGGTACTATGTTTTCTTAGATAAAATAAATATAGCTGGTATGAAAATAATGAAAAATAACCCTTTTTTTCTTTGACAAAATTGATATTTCCAAATACTCAAACAAAAGTATTTGTGAAAGAATCAACATTTTATCTGTTCTAACATAACTGCGATAGCTTAATATTATTTTGGTATACATTATTGGTATTTTGTTTGATGGACTTCATGAAATGAAAAACTCACAAAATTTTACATAGATTAGCTTAATGATGGAACGTCTAGAGTTGTGTCCTTCCGGTAGATAGATTTGTAGCCATCATGGCTAGACTGATCACAGAAACATGGTTCGAAAACTTGCTAAGAAAAGGCCCGCTTTATGTCCTTCAAAAGCTTTTTTTTGCGATTTTTGCGACTAAGCTTCATTGTTAGGAATATTTAGGCATACATTCGAAGTGGACAATTATTTATTAGCCGATTCCTGGAGCATCTTGCCACTGCAGTCTCTAATTGGCAGGAAAGATTCTGCTCGTAATTCTTGTCAGAAAAGAAAAAATCAAAATGATTTTTAATTATGATCTGAACTAAAAAGCAGAAAATGCACGTTTTTTTTCATAAAAAAATGTATATTTAAAAATAAAATTTAGTTTGACATTCAATAAAACTCAATTTAAAATACTTTTTTGGTTATTTTATTGGTTCACTTAAAAAATTATTTAACGCTTAAGGGAATAAGCTTTGGTTTGGTTTAATAGATCATATAGTTTTTATGCTATCAAGGCTTCGAATTGGCCTCTATAACTTTGTGAATATATTCGTAGAATTTTTTTTTTTCAGTATGTCCAAATGTTTGTAGAAAAGCTGGACTAAGCTGGTTCAACCGGATGAATCTCACCCAGGTTTCAGATCTTTCATTTCACAAAAGTCGACAGATGGAAGAGTTGCGGAAATTTGTATGTTTTAAACATAGGCAGAGTGGTGAATGTTACACCATTTGTAAAGTGGCCGCTTAAACCAGCCAATGACAGGTCATTAACCCTGCGGATGCCTAGACTTCTACATTCCCTTCTCTAAAATATTTTCCCTCTCTGTTGCAACAAATTAATTCTTAGATAGTTTATCTATCGATTTATGCATTTATGCGTTTTGGTCCTTGTAAAGCAGGTTAAAAATAATGAGTCTCACTAGCAGGTCTAGAAATCCTCATATAACAAGAACATGTGTATCCTACCGGTAGATCGTAAAGCGCTGTAAGCAGGACTCTGGAAGTTTTATCATTTGAAAAAACTCTAAGAAAATGACAATGTGCTGTTTTAAAATGCTTCCTAAGCTGAATACATTATTTTTCAGTAAAAGTTTTTGAGATCCCAATAACCATTATAAGTTTATGTGTAATATGTTTTTGAAATATAAAATAATCAGATATGTATTTCAAAAAGGACTTAAATGTTTAAGTAAGGAATAATGCAGAATAACATTTTTGCATAATTTTGGTATCGAGTCAACATTGTAAATATTTTTAATAATTTTGTTTAATTTTGTAAAAGAAGCACACATCAACATTACAGCTAATCTTAACATTATCATTAATCTCTTGGAAACTAACATAAAATGAATTCAAACTCTTTGCAATCATCATTATATTTTTGAGTCAATAGAGGTATGGAATTTTTTAGTAAAACTAGGTGGTAAAATGTCATATTTCTTCTCTTTCTATTGAAATTATTTTCTTACAATGTCATTTGCGGAGTCGTACACCGCAGCATTTTCTTCAGTTATCGGAGAAATTGGGAATAAATCTATGGTAAATATGTATAACTGATATTTATTTCCATACAGGTCTCCGTTCAAACCAGACTCCATTTCTTCAAGCACCCTTACTAATTTTCATAAAAACACATAACATTAAAATACACAATATATGCTAGGTCATTTGTGCGTAGATTGTGAAATACTTCGGTGATTTCCTAAGAAAATTATATTTTGTAACATTTTTCAAGATTTTTTTTTCAATACTAATATTACGCATTTGAAGAACATACTGAAAATCTGTTATTACCATTTCATCAATGAAACTGCAATACCGTGTAACTATCAATTGAATTTTTTGGCAAAGGAACCTAAAAAGCGTTCTGTTTTATATAATTTATTACTTACGATTTTAATCTGTCATCAATACCGCTGGAGTACCAGAAAAACTATTATTATTTAGAGTAAAAATAGCAATAATTTAAATCTCACGTCTCTTAGTTCATGTAACGAGTTTAATGTTGTAACACATTTTCTCTAAAAAGTCAGGTTATTCGGTATCACACTATCACCAACGATTTCCTTGTTACATTCTTAATAAAAAAAAACTATTCCAATTCTATTATTTTTGTGGAAAGTACCAAATGATTTTATATATATTTTACATAATGAATAATTTAATTTATAAGTGATTTGGACCACCACTGAAATAAAGAAATGTGTAATTATGGCAATTTATATAATTTTGTTAAGGAGTTTGAGAATATTGTTTACGTTATGGCTATTCATAATTTTTATGAAATAGTAGTGCAGAGATTCAAAAGCTTTCTTGAGATTACTACACTCAACAATAGGATTCATACGAATAACATATATTTTTTTGAACATTATTGATTTTAATTTATTAACACATTCATTGAAACAGTCTATCTATTTAAAGGCTTTGCTTTACATATTAATTTATGATATCTACATACAAATCTGTTATTCTTGGACCATCTGTACATATTTTGCAAGTTATTTTATCCAAGAAGGATCAAAGGCTTTGTGTGAATTGAAATATTAGGAAATAATTGCGGATGTGCGGTCATATTATTATCATTATAGAACTTTTTATATACAATACAATGTCAAATCTAATTTACATTTGCAAGCCTGTATCAAGAATCAAGAGACAAATTCACATTTAATATAGTCAATACAATTTGTAACTTTCAATTTGATAAATTTGTGTAAAACTAGCAAAACTTCTTAGAGGATATTGTGTTTTTGTATGGCATACTTGGATAATACTTTCTTACGGTTTACCTTACACTATACATTATAGCACACCTGATAAAATAGAGTCACAAGTAAAAAAATGTGATTCTTTGCTAAGCATACAGAATAAATTTTTATAATAACTCTCATATGCTAAAAAATTTACATAATTCTAACTTTTCAATTTACCCGCTTGATGGCTGTATGATTTACTTACATTAACTTATTTGAACGCTGATGTTCTTAAACAGTGTCATATTGGAACAATTTTCAAGAATCAAAATATATATTATATGACACATTGGGATTAAAAAAATTCTATAAAAATACACATTTTTAAACATTGAGGTATATAACTAGAGTAAACATGAGCGTTTGAAATATGATCCCTCAACTTGTGGGCAATTTCCATATGTTTGATAGAATAGCGAGCGAAATGCGATATGATAGAAATGCGAGCATTCCCCGGGTAATTTTCTCCTCGCAATTACTAAAATGCCCATATGTACGCTACACTGCACAAATCAATCTGGGAAAGATAGAAAAAGCGATGGTTTTTATCTTAATCAATATTTGTTTAAAATAGCTCTTTTCACGTTAAAAAATGTTTTATTAATATGTTACCAGTCGTGAGCTACGTCTCTGTCCTGCTCAGCTAGTTGGGTGAAACGATAAACAAAGGCAACGTGTATGCGAAAGGGAGCGACATACTGAATAGAACTTACAGTAGACCGATGTAAACAGTCCGTGGTTTTACTGTACTACGTGTTTTGCTTGTCGAAGTCGACGAGATATGACGTGATGATACTTGCTCCCTCCGCTGGTCATTCCCTTTCCTTTGAGGACGACTTTTTAGCTCAGATTTGTTTGGAGTGTCATCTCTATATATTCTATCTCAATGGTTTTAAAACATGTTTTTTTTTTGGCTCTTCTAGAAATTCTGCTTTGTTTAGTCATAACTGTATTTCATCAGTTGTGCTATATCTATATTTATGCAATAGAAGTGGAGCTTCAATACTCTTTGCCGTCATAAGAATAATTAAAAAGTTTGTTTATAATATAACCACACATGTGACAATACAATAAAATTACTGTTCACTATTTTACAGTGTTCTTCGGGCTAATATATTTTTTTATTTCACTGGATGTGTAATTACATTTAACAATAAAACACTAATACTATTTGATAATTTAAACTATGGCAATTTAATCGCAAGTTCTTCCTTAATACATTTAGTAACAAAAATATATTTTGTTTCAACAGTCAAAAAACTTTTTAAAGATTCAAAAACAATAGAAGTAGGTACAAATTAAGCACTTAACAAATTTGGAAAACAATAACAAAATTGTTTGATTTCATTAGAATACCTAATGAACTTGGACACATTAAAATATTGTATTATACCAGACCTCCAAATTAAAAATTATAAAAAAATATGTTCTATTATATTTATCTCTATTATCACTACCAAATATTAGGAATCATTATATTATGGACAAATACTTGACTGCTATGGAGAGCCATGAGAAGATCCACAGTATGCCGAGTGGAAGAGCTGCTATCGAAGCAGATGACATAATCCCCTTCCCTGAAATCAAAAATAATATAACAGACTTTAAAAAAAACATTTAAATTTTTGTGTTCTCACCGGGAATCGAACCCGGAACCTTCCGTGTGTAAGTCAAGCATCTTGACCACTACACCACGAAACTGTTACAAACTGTAATCAATAATAAAAATAATGTGACCTCACTGGGGTTACCCGTGCCGAGGACACTTAACAATATACTTTTTTGAAATGTTATTACATTTGAGAATAAACAAAGAAGACTTATTTAATAAGCAGATATAATCAACAAAATATATAGACAATTTTAAAAACAAGGTATATAAGTAGGTACATTTATATTATTTATATTACAAAACGCACAATAAAAATAATAAAAACCTAATATAAGATATACACTTCTGGAGCAGTTGATTCAATATTGGTTTGGGCGAATGAAACAATTCATTTTACTTCTACCTAGCTCAACTATCCATTTTTTAGTATTTTTATTTTATTTAGGTTAGAATATTTAGCCTCAAAGTATCACTCGGTATAGATATAAAGCAGTTTTTTTTTGTCAAAAGTGTTATATAAAGGGGTGTAATAGTAGTTAGTTGTGTTTTGGTCTCACGTACATTATAAAAAGGCCCAGGGGGGAAATAAAAATAATCACTGAATTAAATATTTTAATGTTATCCCCTATAATTCTCCTGATATAGCAAATATATCTACTAACCCTTCAGCAGGAATGTTTATGGCAGGCAGGTGCCTTGCATACCCCATGTACCATACGTGATAGCATGTGTCGCAGGCGGAGATAAGAACTTGCTGTGATGCCTGTTACATTTTTTCATTTCGACTTGAACATTATTACGAGAAATATAATGATGATTAGGTTTTATTCCACAAATAGAATAGAGATGTTCTGAGTTTGAATATTATCTCATAGACTTGACTTAGAACTTTAGTCTAATAAAAAAAAGGGTACATTTTGTTATACTCTATTATAATATTATTAAATTTAGATGGCCAGCACTTTCAAAATTAGCCCAAAAATGTATGGAGGCTGGGTGATCTTTCAAAAAGTAAAAATAATCATTATTTCGAATGTACTCTAGCGTACCTAGACAATATAATTAAAAAGAATGCTAAAATATTGCTTAGTGACAAACTTCATCAAAAAGTCAACAGATGTCGCATAATATGATGAAGCGTCTGCTAAAGAACGTCTGTTTTAACCAGATATACAATTTCTGAAAATTGTGTAGATGAAGAAATCACATTACGCAGAATGCTGAATATTAAACGATGCGTAAAAGCGATCACTTATATCAGCAAATTTCAGGTCACAAGCTCTGTAAATGCTAAGATTTCCACCTTCCACAATAATTCCTCCATCTCGGTTAAGAAATCTATCAAAAAGTTATTCCCTCGGTCTCTGTTGAGATTTTGGGCACTTACATTTTTTGGCAATATATTTCTCACAGCAGCAAGTTCGGAGACGAACATATTCCGAGCAATCGGTGGCATCCGTGGCACATCGCTCTGGACCCAGGTAACATGTGTGAGGTACGTACGGAAAAACCTCTACAAAAACAAAATTTCATTTATTTATTTAACTTGTAAAATTTTGTTTAGACTTATTGCAAAATGACATATTCTTTTGAACCACCAATAAAATAAATAGTATTGTTTTTCATGTTTCAATACATATGTAAATAAACAAAATAAAATTGATAAAATAATGATACGAGTGTATAAATAAATTATTTGATTCTTATCATAGAAAGGAAATAAAAGTATAAGAAGAGAAAAGTGGAAATGTTTTTCAGATGCCATAAAAATATCTAACTAAACTATTTATCTAACTAAAGCCATAAAAAATTAACGAAAATATGAAACTAATTATTTATAGATGCTTTTATGACGTTTTTATTGAAAAATTACATTTTTACGTTTATTTTACGAAACTTGGTTTGCGGAAACTTTACCTTTACACTATATTGATTGTAACAAATACCATAACAATATAATTTACATCCTTTTCACGAAATAGTGTACAAAACAAAAAAAAACTTAAGAAAAGATAAGTTATTTTATTATAAGTACAAAATAAATATAAACTATACATTTTTTTGCACCACAACAGGCCAGGAGGCCCAATTGCAGTGGGGAATCACAGCGGAGGCCGCCGTTTATAGATATTTTATTTATTTTCACAAATCGTCCTTATAACAATCTTAAAACAGATGCATATACTCTAAGGTTAAAACGTAACACGGTACAAAACGTGAAAAGAAAATGTGTTAAGACACAATATTTATGTCCAAATTCTGCACAAGATTTTGTACCATTTACTGACCAATATAAAACGGGCTTAAGATTATAGTTTCAAAAATTGGCCGTGAGATGGCGGTACAAGCGCTCGCAGCGCGCTTGACGTAGCGTAGGGGAGCCGTGAACGACACGGCGCGGCGGTTCTCGCACAAGACGGGGCGAGAGGCGAGACTTTCAATTATTATTCGTACGTTCGTGTATTTTGTATGTAAATACACGTGATAATTCAGCCACGAGAGCGTTTGGAATACCAGCCCTGATAATTTCCGGTATTCGTAATATTTTAATACACTTAGGTACTTAGGTCCAGTTGTATTTTTTTTATTTTTTTTTTTATTAATAACAAATAAAAATACAATATTACAACTAAATACAATTTTACATTAATCAAATACATATATTTACATTAATGTTTCCCATTACGTAAAATAAATAAATAATTCTTGTGTACATAATGGGGAGTGACGTCTTACAATAGATTATTTTATTTTAATCAATAATATTTTTAGAACAACATAAATAAATTACAAAAAAGATATAAACGATGTTTTCAATCAGTGTTACATAAAGAAGAATTATAGATGTAATTTTTTACTTTTCTCTTAGATATATTGTATTCCTGACTGTACTTTTAATTATCTTTGTTCATTTCATTAAAGAAAAATATTCCTCTGTAAGTATAATGATGTTGTGCAGTAGTTGTTTTTAATTTAGGAATTAAGATATTACCACCTGTTCTAGGTCGCGTACTTACGTTTTGAGACCTAGAAATACTACTATTTATTTTATCTTTATGTATTTGAAGCAAACAATTCTTTTTATATAGCAATTTTATAGCTAAAACCTTAATTTTTTTAAATAATTGAACAGTGGGAAAAGTAGACGGTTTTTTCAAAATAACTTTTATAATTAATTTTTGTATTTTTTCAACCGGTAAAATATTTGTTTTAAAAGCACCACCCCATCCGATTATTCCGTACTGTAATATGGATTGGGCGAATGCAAAGTAAATTGATTTTAATTTTTCGATGGTTAATATATTTATTTATTTACATATTACATTTGTTCTAAATGTGGTGCGATTTTTGTAACTGTTTTGAATAAATATTTAAAAGCATCCGTTCCTTAACGGGCAGAATATTTCTAGATGAGGAGAGTATTGCTAGAGCTAGTTCAACGTGGTTACCTAAATAGCTCTTATCACAGCAGCAGTGGTCGTTAATGACCTGGAACCCCGCACAGTACTGCATTTCCTTGGGCGTGCACTCCATACACCCGGTTGTCTCTGGTACTGCAACAAAGGAAAATCCTAAATATGACATCAAATATTGAAAAACAAAATATACCGCGTAGATTTGAAAAAGGATGATGAGTCAACTAGCCAACACGTCGAACCATGAGTTATCTTACAGAAGAAGTTTCATCGTTACCTGTACATGAGAGAGCATGGATACTCTACATTGCAGTGGCTCAATCACAAATAACTATCGACGTGCTAATAAGCGACGTGATAACAATGTTTCACCATGGTTGTTTATTGTTTTTGCGATCACAATAAAACATCCGTGAACACCCAATATTAAATGTCAAAATATTTACTTAATAATTTTAATCCTGCTGCGCAATCACATATTTGAATTTCACCGGTATAAATATGGAAAATATTCCAAATCTGCTATTTTTATTTGTTTATTTATCATTTATCATGATATTTATTGTATTAAGCCGGCGGTTGGCAAGCCAAATGTCAAGAAAAGCATTCGCTATAGTAATTGTAATTTATTTTTCACTTTTTTGTATAAATTACTCCTTACTATTTTGCAAATGAAATATATTGTATTATTTTTGTAACGCCGATTTTTTTTGCGAGCGTTGACTTGGAGATTACACACGCGTTGACTTATGACTGTGTGGGGACCAGAGAGTGAGAGAGGAGGATGTGTTGTTGTATATGGCCACAGTGCCCAATGTACCTATATAAGGGCGCGTAACACGCCACTCGCCCTTCTCTGTCTTCACCAGTATTCAAATTCACTCTATAATATTTTTTGTGTAATCTGTGTATTTTCGTGTGTAATAAACCAAAAATTGTAAGTAACTTAAATTATTTTATTTATTTATTCCTTGAGGTTAAATCCGTTAAATCCATTCAATCATAATATGTTTTACATGAACTAACAAATAGCTACTATCAAGTAAATTATAATAATAATACTTATACAAAATGGACTTCTTTGACATGCCGATAACTTATATTGATATTCATTATTGTTCATTGTTATCGCTAAATTGCTTAGCATGTTTTTAAGCGCGTCGATAGTTATTTATGATTGAGCTGCTGGTTCCTACCCCCAACACACGGGATGTACCGGCCTTTCAAAACTGCACTGTCTATTTTGCTGCAGCTTGTATATACATTGTATGTGTATATAAAATAAAGTGTAAAATAAATCAATGATACAGGGGTCCGATAGATATCTTGCAGCCATTTCATTTGAGGGATTTGAATACTGTCCAGCAAAGCTTGTATTTTATTATCTCGAAAAGGAAGAGAAAACAGAAAAAGTAGAAAGAAGAAGAAAATATAAAACAGTGCAAAATTAATATTAATATACATGAATTTAAGTAATCTACGATTCTAAAATGTAAGCGATAAATTTGTAATTGAAACTTCTGGCACTGACTGAGTTACATATTGCTGTACTGTAAATTGGCTTTATATATTCCCTTTTTCTTGCGCCAATTAGATCTAATAATCTTAATTAATGGAGCCTACTTCGTTTGATGTTGAAACAGTTCAGAAATTAGCGCGAGCTCGGGGAACTGCCCGAATAAAAACACACGCTGACAAAATGTTTACAAGTGGCGTCCATTACGCTGATCTTCCATCACGTTACTTTCTTTAGATCCTCAAAATAACAGGTATGCGTTATTGTATGTGGTATCTAAATGAAAATTATAAACGATTGATAATTATTGACCTACAGAAACAAGATTTTCAGCCGAAAATGACACCGAATTTCGGCTTCTGTTCTAGCTGTGGCCGAAACTGAAACTTATTTCAATAGGTTAAAAGTCACTTCAAAACGCCCAAAATTAGGCATTTTTATTATTAAACCTCACAAATTCATTTAAATAAGTGTCAAATAAAATTCACAATGGCACAAATGTACTACTTGCAAACCCGGCAAAATCCAAAATCTATACGGGAAATTGGATACAAAAAATGTTTTCTTACGTGGGGTAAAAATTAGAGCATTAAATTGTACTGCAAAGTTTCTAGAAAATGTACAGAAAAAATAATAAAAAATATTTTGATAAAAACGCACTACTTTAAATGACGTCACTGGTTCATGTGAATCGACCTATGATCTGAGAGCTATGGAAGATTTCCGGTATGCTTGTTGCTTCTGGACCAATGGGAAGAACTGAATGAGAATAAGCGGAAATGAACCTCTGACGTTACACGCGGAGTTATTTTAGAAATACAAAACTTTGAAAAATCGTAGCGCCGATAATACGATATATGATTTTTTTTTTTTAAACTGACTTAGTTTAACGGTCTATTAACAAATAATTTTTTTTTTAAAACCACTGAACTTCCTCATTATTTTTTTCTTAAAAGTTTTGTCAACATTTTCTTTTAAGATCTGCTTAGGAATCTTATTGAAAATTTTAGGAATTGTATAATGAAGTGTTCTTTGGCCATACTTATTTAAAAACCTCGGTACTGACAAGCCTTCACGTTGTGCTAGCCTTGTATTATGTATATGTATATCTTTTCTGGGAGGTAGGTACTATCAAACCGATATCTAGAAACATATTTCAGCCATAGAATAGCATTTACGGACTGGCACCCTCGCTTTTTAAAAAGTTTAGGTGCCTCTTCCTAACGAATTCCAGCTGATCTGTTGATACCACAATGTGACTGCAATATTGGGTATGTTTTGCGATTTCATTGTACTCAATACTCACTGCATAATGTCGCAGTTCCTCGCAGGACCCAGTTTTGACATCATAGACTCGTTGACAGTCGCATAAATAAATGGCGTCAATATAAAGTAGTTTAACTGGATAAAACTTGGTACAAAAACATCGAGATGAAACTACTCAAGCGCACCAAACAATGGCGGATCCCAAGGTAACTGTCACGTTTCTCGCCCATTTGGACGTGCGTTTTCATGTTAGAATTGACAGACGATTAGATTTATAAGTCACCACGGTACAGTGGCTATGTCCTCAGACCTTCGAAGAGCATTGAAGATCAAAACCACTCAATTATGGTTTATTAGACGTAATAATATTCCCAACAACATAAATTAAAATGAGTCTATTCGCTTATTTATATTATTTGCCGTAAAACATTTCATTGCTCGCAGGACAATAAAATTGGAAACATTTTATATTTTACCCATAGAATTAAGAATAGTCCAGAAGGAGCGTAGAATCATATTTGAATACATCGGACTGTGTCTAATAATTCCCTCACTTTCACTTAAGAAGTATAAAAATGGAAAAAATAACATTTTCAGGCGTTGCCTAGTATGTAGGTGAAATAATTCAATTAGATGAATCTCACCCGCATAAATAAAGGTTTCAGCTATTTAACTTCACAAACATCAACATATGAAAGAATTGAAGGAATATAGATGTTCAAATATAGGCAGAATGGTGAATGTTACACAGTGTGTAAAGTGGCCACTTAAACTAGCCATTGACAGGTCATAAGCCCTGTAGATGCCTAGACTTCTATATTACCTTCTCTTAAATGTTCTTTATCTCTTTTGTAATATGTTAATTCTTGAGAGCTTTCGTGAGCCGTCGATCTAAATTATTTTAAGAGCAATGTGCAACTTGTGCGTAGTATAACAGATAGCGAAAAGACTATTTATTTTAAGTTAAATGTGCAACTTGTGCGTGGTATAACAGATAGCGAAAAGACTATTTATTTTAAGTTAAATGTGCAACTTGTGGGTGGTATAACAGATAGCGAAAAGACTATTTATTTTAAGTTCAATGTGCAACTTGTGCGTGGTATAACAGATAGCGAAAAGACTATTTATTTTAAGTTAAATGTGCAACTTGTGGGTGGTATAACAGATAGCGAAAAGACTATTTATTTTAAGTTCAATGTGCAACTTGTGCGTGGTATAACAGATAGCGAAAAGACTATTTATTTTAAGTTCAATGTGCAACTTGTGCGTCGTATAACAGATAGCGAAAATATTATTTATTTAAGCTGAATGTGCACATCGAACTTAAAGGAAATATCAACAATATTTTGTGTTTGTACAAATTTTTGCAGACAAGGACTGGATTCAACTCCCTAGGAAGCTAGTAATATGTTAGTATTTTTATTTAATTCGATTTCAAAATTTACTTATTTCTCTCTTATACAGGGTGTTCTTTAGTTAGAATAGGCTTTTGAGAAAAAAGTGCCAACCTCAAAACGACCAAAAATTTAAATAAATCGTAATTAAAGGAAAAATTGCTCGGTGGAACAATTTTTTTTTCACTTTTAATGCGTAGATAAACGTATCGAGGGGTTCTAGACCCGTCGGTATGAACCGATGTACTTACATCAAAATATGATGGTAAGGGGATCGGTAGTGTATCTTAGTAGTCGGCCGGGAGACTTTAATCTTCAACTATAATGTCATACTGAAGCTATGTCATTTCAGTGCGTAGATATGTGTACCGTGACGTACGTTTCCCCTTGTTTCATATCGATGTACCTATCCAAAACTTGAAAGGGGGAGGGTCGGTAGTGTATCTTCGTAATCGCTAGAGAGAGTTTATCTTCAACTATACCATCAAGGTAAAGGTATGACGTCTTGATCATCCCATCATAATGGAGGCACGGGTTTTGTTGGTTTTCCCAAAAACAGCGATCACGGACAATGGCGGTTTTGCATTTATCCCCACAATTGTAAAGATCAAAAATTAAATATAAAAGTTGAATACTATAACTGACGTAATGAGAATTTCCTTCCTGAAGTGCTTTGAAATTAGATTAACCTTGGCATATCAATATGACGAGGGACAAGGTACCAAATGAAGTGCATTATTTGATGATATGATGCGAGTTGCATGTTGTACGTAGTTGATATACAGTTACCGAGCAGTACCGGACTGCGGACTGCTGACTGTGATGACTCAAATTCCTCAATACCCACATACTTTTAGATCTCTGAGCCCTGTGCCTCCTACGCCCAACGCAAATAAGCTATCCTAAAATACTGTTTTAATCAAAATAGTTACGAACCTCCAATATTGAAGTATTATTTTAAGTATGATTCTGATAAAAACATCGATAATGTTAGGATTTGTTCTGCGTACTGTCAGGCTTTTTGAAAATACCCGCGTACTGAGAACTCTTTACAGCTCCTTGGTGCGAAGTAGACTCGAGAGTGGCTCGATGATTTGGGGGCCACATGAACTGAAGTACTCTCTTATGATAGAGAGAATCCAAAGGAACTTTCTGAGATATCTTTACATGAGAGAGTGCGAGTATTATCCTTGGCTCTACCCGACAGAGTTTCTCCAGGATATGCTTGGCTACAATAGTTTGGAGACTAGAAGGAATGTGTATTTGACTACACATTTTTATCGATTGTTGCGCGGTGTGATCGATAATTCTGAGATTATGATGAGCATTGGTTTGTATGTTCCTGATAATTACCTCAGACAGCGTCAGCATAGATTGTTTCATATTCCGATATTCAGGACCAACCTGCCTATGGTTATGCCTGTTGGAAGGGCTACCGCTATGCTGAAAAACATCGCTCTGGATATTGATCTGTTCCATGTATCCGAAGGGGTTTTCCGGGGCAGGATTCTCCTACTACTTCGACATGAGTCTCTTTCGTGTATTTTTTTTTCTTTTTTATAATATGTACGTATTGAATACGTGTTTGTTATGTACATATATGTTATATTTAAAATAAATTTTGGGGCCCAGAAACCTGAATTTTTTTGCCCGAATTCAGAGTTTCTGGTAGACCCCATAACCCATTTCCACCTCAGAGGAATTTCTCTTTTGTGGCCCCAAGAGTGTTCAATGTCCTGGATGAACATATTAAGTGCCTATTAAATATGTACACACTTCTGTTTAAAATTTTGGTACTTCGGTTCTGTATTTATTTATTTTTTATCTTAAAATCATCATTTTTATCATTCACTTATTTTTTGCTTTTTTTTACATCTTCTAAATATTTTTTTTGAAAGCATCAATTGATGCATGTAATTACATGTACTTTTTTTCGCTCCCTATATCTAAGTTAGTAGTAATTATTATTATAAAACCATGTAGGACTATCATATGATTAATTGTAAAGGATCTTTACCGACAAGCCATATTCATTGGCTTGGTGAGTCCTGTAAAAAATAAATAATTTTTAAAAATGTCTTAAAATAACTAAAATGTAATATTGTATGTAAATAATAAATAAAATAAAGTTCTCCAAAACGAAAGCCGTTTTCAAGAGGGGTGTACAATTCTAGATTTTGTCTAAGGGAAGAGACTATTGCAGGAGACTGCTGCGAGATATTGCATAGATGTATAAACTATTAAGCGTGTTGTCCAGATGCCCTTTGAAAAATACGCATGTTTATGTAATAATATTTATTTTTTATTTTTTTGCTATTATTAAATTATGTATGTGCTTTTACTCTCCATTGTGTTGTATCCCAACTTAACACAGGGCCCTTGGCCTCATAGAGTTTGGAATACGTTATTATTGTATTTTTTGGTAATGTATATGTATTTGCATTAATGAATAAATAAATTACCGTGCCTTTTAGATTAAACTGATACGTGTGAAATAGGCTATTTTTCGTCGGGTATCACGCGACTAGTTTGTCTATTTGAAAATTCTTGTAATAATGAACAAACTTTAGTATTTAGTACAATAACCCAGGAAGAAAACACGGGAATACGTTTGTACGATTATCTCTAGCTACTTCTATTACATTTACGTCCTAATCCAATACTGGTACGCACAATATTACAGAACTAATAAAAATATAGCATTATCATAGAAAATTAATTACGGTGTAGTGACATGGGTTAGTACGAAGTGCCTACTTAGCTTTATCTACTTTAACATAACCAACGTGACATTCACAATGATTTATGTCATTCTTACATAATATACGTGTAGTTAAAATGACAAATGCCTAGAAATATTAATATATTTTTTAACAATTACATGTGCAAAAGACTAAGAAAATTACTCCACATATTTTATCGACGGATCAATTAAAGACAGTTTATTATGCTCTAGTACAGTCAATCATTCAATATGCAATAGTTGGATGGGGGGGGGGATTATAACGCTCATCTTAGACGCTTAAAAATTCTACAAAAAAATCAATAAAATAATACTTTATAAACACCTATATTAAAAATACATCTCTTTTTTCAAAATACAGTAAATGTTAATTATGTCAAGAAGCTTTTCTTTAATTTATCCTTAAATTTTCCGTAATTTATTTCTTGCCGTAGATTTTGTGTAAATTATTGAAAAGCTTCCGTCCTATGCTCTACCGAGAATCAAAACTACCACGGCCAAACATCATTATACTTACATAGGACGGAAGCTTTTCAATAATTTACCACAAAATCTACGGCAAGAAATAAATTACGGAAAATTTAAGGATAAATTAAAGAAAAGCTTCTTGACATAATTAACATTTACTGTATTTTGAAAAAAGAGATGTATTTTTAATATATGCCCGTGTTTATAAATTTTGTGTTTTTATTTAATATTTTTTAGTGTTATATTTTCTCAATTTTTAAAATTGTTTAATTTTTTATTTATTTTATTATTTTGTTTTGCATTTTATGTTTTATTTTTATGTTATTTTATTAACTTGCCAAACACAAGAGCTAGATTCTTTTTTGGCAAGTTCAACCTGAAGTGTTCCATTTTTCTACTGAATGTATCGTTTATTTATGCTAAAAAAGGTTTTTATAAAAATAAAAAATAAATGTTTTAACCAGTAGCTCAATCACAATTAACTATCGACGTGCTAATAAGCGATGCAATAACAATTTTTCACCATGGTTGTTTATCGTATTCGCGATCACAATGGAACATCCATGAACATCTAGTAATAAATGACAAAATATTTACCGAAGGTTGAATTTATTTTTATTATTTTTTGCAGCATCAGGGTGGAGTATCTTTATCTAGTTACTATCTAGTTACTCTTGTATTTCTTAAATACTCTTGAGTATCTAGTTACTCTTGTATTTGCAACGGAAGGTAGAGAATAATGTTTACGTGCGCATGGTAACAAAGCTTTTACATAAAGTTGTTTTATAGATTTTACATTAAGATTTTCAAATATACCGAGGGAGCTAGTTCTGATTGGGACTCTTAAGATTATTTTTATTAAAGCTTTTTGTGCAATTATTATTTGCTTGATCAGTGTGTCATTTGCACATCCCCATCCAATTATCCCATATTCCAAAACTGATTGAGTTATTGCGTAATATATTTTTACAAGTTCTTTTAGGCTGATTATATTTCTTATAGTTTTAAAAAAGTAAATTTGCTTTTTCAATTTATTTTTAATATGATCAATTTGATAAGTCCATCTTAAATTCCCATCTATATTAATTCCCAAATATTTCATTGAATCTAATTTGTCCAACGATTTACAAATACATTCAATCTTCGGAATCTGGTTATTGTAATTACAGTTGTAAATATTTAAGGAAAGATTTGGATTACATATAGTTTTATTATTAATTTTAAATGTATGTCAAAGGTTTAAAAGATTCGGCATCTTACTGATATAGAAATAGCAAGGGAGCCACAGATATTGACTCTGTTTTTGTGCTGCAGAAGAGGGCTGTTTCAGCAATATACAATATGATCCCCGGAGAGTCACTTAGAGATAGGCTCAAAGATATTAACATATTGACGGTACGTGTCAATATATTGACGAAAATTTAATGTACGTTCACAAACATATTGATGATTATTTCCATAGGTTCTACACAATGAATAAAGATAAACTAGCTGTGCCCACTACTAGACTGCAAAGAATGCATAATTCTTCTTCCTCAAACTGCATACGATTCTACAACACGGTACCTCTTGAAATTCAGGATTTGCCAATAAAGAATTTTAAAGATTTTGTCAAGCACAGGCTGTTTGGAAAGAGCTGGGCCCCGATTACAATTGGAAGTTAACATGTATCTTCAATTTTATCTACAAAGTAAAATGAAGTTTTATGTATGAAAAACAGAATATGCATTTTATTTTTTCTTCTAAACGTGTTCAATTATAGGTGACTGGCGAAGATACTTTGAATTTTCATGCAAATATACTCATTTTCGTACACAAATATCGATTTTTCTTCACCGACAGTCGAAGACAATTCTGTTAACTTCCCATCGGGACCCTGGACAACACGATAATTAGTATATAAATCTATGCAATGTCTCGCAGTAGTCTCCTTAAATGGTCTCTTCCCTTAGGAGAAATCCAAACTTGGACAATTCTAACTTCTATGACGGCAATATAGCTTTTTAAAAAAGCGATCGTGTTTTGTTGAACAATTTTAGCATTTTGTGTGAACTTATCGCGTACGTGGTGATAAAAAGCTATTGATTTTTGACATTTCAATATATTCCCTTGTCCTATGATAAGATAACCACAGATAACATTCCTGAAAGACAGTACCAACCATCAACCGATGGATCTCTGTTACACCATTTAACTCTACCGAGGCCAAGGGATATTAATTATCATCATTATTTCCCTATCTGAATTGTTTTTGTTACTTCGAACATGTTGTTTGAGAAATAGTTGAAAAAAGTAGAGGGGTTGGAGGGAGAGGGTGAGCTTAATAGGTTTAATAGGGTGACCATTACAGTGGAACATCGTATAAAGGACTAAATTGAAAGTTTGTTTGATTATTGATCAAAGGAACATTATTTTTAAAGCTTTCCTAATGTGAAATATTTCCATGTTATTTACTTATAACCCTTTATTATTTGCATGTAAGATTTTAACCGCTGTATTTTAAAAGTATTAAAGTCATGAATTAAATTGATTGGGTGGTTTGTGAATTCAGAGAAATTATTATTGTAAAGACACCTCATATGTTATTTAACACAAATATCAATATTTCTTGATGTTCTTCCAACGTAAACTGAAGGACAAGAATTGCATTTTAATTGTTACAACATACAATATTTTCATAATTTAAGCAGTGCATGTTTGTCTTAATCAGTGCATGTGCTTATTAAAATGTATGTCGTGTTGGTTTTATATTTTTGTGCAACAACTATGGTGAAGGTGTATAGTGGGTTTTGCATGTTGGTTTAATTGGTGTCCTGGCGAAGAGACGGGTTCGTCTCAAAACTGGTAGACATGAAAAGTCGGTAAGTGGTTATGTACAAATATTTAATAACATTAAGTAAAATGTTTGACCACAAAGTTAATGCTTAAAATATTAATAATAATAAATTGTATTTTCAAAATCAATATTGTGGAGAAATGTTTTCAGATGTTTTTTTTACTTTAAAAAAATGTCACTAGAAAAACGCGATATGTTTGGAATTGAAAATTGTGATGTGAAGATTCATCAATATTCTAAAAATAAAAAAAAAACGGTTTGGAACAAAGTTGAAAATTAACACGAATCGTGACTTATTTGGGGCGTGGCAAATGTAATGACCGTTTTTGCGGGAATTCAATATTACGAATAAAAAAATATTTTTAATGTTAGATACTAGTAAATAGTTTAATTTTATTTTTGTACTCGACAATATTTTATAAGTTTGTATTACTTGAAAAATGTAAAAAAAAGTGGTATTTCCGTATTAAATGTTCTAATTTTTACCGCGTGTGGGTTTTTTTTTTTAATATTCGATTCGATTAACTTCCTTATTGCAGCACCTTATGTATGGATAGGGAAATGATGCCAGTAAAAAATATAATACTAAAGTCCCAGAGGAAAAGAAATAAAATGGCACGTACAGTTTGAGATGTTCAGCAGTCGAATTGCCAGCTTGGCTTGCGAGTTAGAGATCTCGTGTTCCACCACGTAGACGGTGGGGGCCTCCACGGGGCGGTTGCGGCTGCCCTGCACCAGCGGCTCCAGTCCCCCTGGCGATGGGACCACCGGGGGCGGAGCCTCCTTCAGCATTCTCCACTTGTCACTGCCGTGATGCTGCTTCTCCTGTGACGCACGAATTACATAGTTATCGGTAATCGGCAAATCGGTTGTTTTGTTCTATGAAATGACACTATTTTGCATTTCTCAATATTTAGTTCTAATCTGTTGATAATATATAAATATAACAAAGTCTACTCAATTCAATTTCAATCATAAAAGCAAAGTACAAATAATTTGCAAATAAAAAAGTAGATTTAAGTATCATTTGTCTTTTATTTCTATAATAAATTACAATTAACTCACACCAAGAATTTTGACTAAAAAACTTGGATAAAAAATTTTAATATTAGAAAAAAATATCCAATAATCCGTGTTTTCACATACTCAAAATGTCGTTGAAAAAATGCTAAAGAGATTTCATTTACTTCTATACTCTCTTACCAAGAATTTGTCTTCCTCCGCGGGAGGCAAAGCTTCGTTGGACAGGGCGCCGAGCCTCTTTCCCTTGTAGGGGCTCGCGGAGTCTCCCGCCCGGCCCAGGGGGCTGGCCGAGCTGGCTAGCAGCAGCAGGAGCAGGGCCCCCGCCAGCCCGCGCGCCCCCAGCGCCCCCAGCCTGGGGCCGAGCCCCCTCAGGTGGCGGAGCACTGCTTGGTCTGCCATAGGGAAGGAAGGCGGACGGAGAAACACATATCACGATGCGATTGATTTTATCTGATTTTTAAAAATTATTTTTATGTGAGATCTGAAACAAAAGAAAAACATAAAATTACTTTTTTTATGTAATAAACTATTGTAGTCAGCAGTTAGTTTTAATAAATGTTGCGACATCAATTGTCTTCAACTTAACATTGACAAATGTAAAATAATATATTTCTCGGTAAACCTATATAATTCAACTGCAAACTAAAAAATATTTCTCTTTCAATGGTTTCGTCCATAAAGGATCTTAGCATTACTTTGGATAGTAAACTCTCCTTCGTGACCGAATTGATAATATTGTAAACAAATTTCTCAAACTTCTCGGTTTTATCAATAGAATGACGACGGACTTCAAAAATATGAATACTATCAAAACTCTTTGTTGCTCACTAGTTCGACCCTATCTAGAATACACTTCTTCTATTTGGTCTCCATTCTACAGAATTCATATTATGTGGAGTCTGTCCAACACCGTTTTCTAAGAAAAGTGGCATAGTTGCTCCGATTACAAAGGGGTAATTATTCCTATTTTGAAAGAGAGCAATCTCTTAATCTGTCTTCATTTGAGAAACGTAGAACTGAGATGGACCTTATATGCATTTTCAAAATACTTAATGTTTTAATGGATGCCCCATCTCTGTTGCAATCAATTTCTTTTCATGTTCCCAACCATGTCACCAGAAGTCAAACTCTGATATTTATTAAATCTTCTAAGAGAAACTTTTGTTTTTGTGGCCCAATGTCCAAAATTTGTTTATTAATCAATTCGTCACACGACTTGGAATTCTTTGGGATAGTACTTCCGGCTTTTTGTAGATCTTTTCGCGACTGAAACAGTGTGGGATGAAGTTTTAATAATTTAATAATTTTAATAATTTTAACGTTTCAAAAAATATTCCGCACTACTTTTGGCCCTCAACCGAGGTTTGAAGTTTATAACTGTCTGAACATTTTGTTAGTTATCTATATTGATAAAATATTTATTTTGTTATTAAAAATATAACTTAATCACATTACAAATTAGAACACGATTTAAAACTACCGAAATGCAAAAAGTTTACACTCCGCGGAACTGATTCCGTTGAGCGCCTGACTAATATTAACGAAAACAATGCTACCCATTTATTACAAAAAAGTGCAACTCACGCCCTCACACGCTTATTTAATAAGGTTTAAACAATTTTTAAATTTTTAAACTTCTTCTTGGACCAGTTGGTTTCATTACAAAATTTGAGTTTGTCTAAATGTTCGTAGACAAAATACTGGATTTCACCCCCTCGGGAGTCATTAAGATTAACAAATTACAACAGGGATGGAGAATTATAATGGTTTTCAGGCGTTGCTTAGTATGTGAAATAATTCAGTCAGATGAATCAGCCAGCCAATGACAGGTCATTAACCCTGTAAATGCCTAGACTTCCATATTCCCTTATTTAAGGTATTCTCCATCCGTTGTAATTTGTTAATTGTGACATTTATTTAAAGTAAAAAAACATCTGAAAACATTTCTCCACAATATTCATATTAATTTTGAAAATACAATTAATTATTATTAATATTTAAAGCATTAACTTTGTGGTCAAACATTTTACTAAATGTTATTAAATATTTGTACATAACCAATTACCGACTTTCCTATGTCTACCGGTTTCGAGACGTACCCGTCTCTTCGTCAGGACACCAATTAAACCAACATGCATAACCCACTATACACCTTCACCATAGTTGTGGCACAAAAATATGAAACCAACACTACATGCATTTTAATAAGCACATACACAGTTTGTAGCGGTGGTAATAAAATTCGATGGACTCAGCTTCTAACTTTGTACATTTAATAAAAGATTCAAGCTCGAGTGAGTTTGCTATAAAAAGCTATATTTTTTACTCGTTTTACATTGCCATATTTATGAAAAAATGTATTTAACGGTTGGATAAATTCAGGACATATTTAACATTAAAAACCTTGATAGGCTACCTCCAGAAATCATTACAAATAATAAATATCTATGTTTTTTGCATACTTGAAAAACTAGATCTACGATAAACATATTTATTCGTTCTGTTCAATAGACTTACGTGTTTCCTTGTGAGTTCCAAGTATACTATATGTTTTTTTTTGTTTTGTTTGTGGAACTACGCAAGCATGTAAAATTAAAGAGTTTTCGATAATATCCTTTTGTTTTCCTTGCTTCTTTCCTTGGTTTTTTATTTTTTTATTTATAAAGTAATTGTTCTAAGATGGAGATTTTCTATCTTTAGAGCATAAGTAGTTTATACAAATATAACAAAAACATAAAAAAGAACAACTAAAACTACTTAATTATAAATGCCTAGCTTATCAAATGTAAGAAATTAAAAATCGTTATTATACAAATATAAAGTATTTAAATGTGCCAAGAATACATGTTACTTAAACATAAATAATATAGTATAATATAAAATAAAACAAATATAAAGCAATGAAATACATAAAAATATAAATAATATATGTACCAATTATATAAAGTACCTACTACGTTTTTGATTGACATAAAAAATAAAAAATAAATCTCTTGCTACACTATTTATATGTGCAGTTATTATTATTTTAAAATTTGTTTTACATTTTGAGTCTTTTATATTTGGCAATAAATCATGAAATATTTTTGGAGCTATAGCAGTTTTACTTCTAAGCTTCCTAAATCAAAAGTATAGAAAAATATGGGCTTTAAATTTACTTATACTATGCACACACAGTAATTCAGTTAGGCAGTTGTTATTGTTAAATTTTGTATTTTTTTTATTTATTGAAAAAAATATTGACAAAATAAGTATAAAATTGTATTTATTTATTTTATTTTATTTATTTATATATACGCCCAATGGGCATTTTCTAAGGACATATTTATACATAGAAAATTATTATAAAAGAAAGTAGAAAGATAAAATGGTATAAACCTAGTAGACTTGGTGGGAGTGGAAACGGGAAAGAGGTGTTTATAATTGAATTTGATTCAGTGATCGTTTGAAGTTAATATGTTTCTTTTTTGGGTGATACCGTGTGTGTTGGATTTGTTCCGGCGTTTCGGCTACCATTGCAGGAGCCATCTTCAGGGTAAACTGAGTAAAAAAATTGAAGGAGACTGAGTAGAAGTTCGAGTAAGTCCGTCTCCAAGTGATGTGGTTGGCGCATAAGACGGACTACCTAATTCCGATAGCTGAAAATATTATGTAATTGCACGTGACCAACCGGAAGAACTAAAATCACTCCACTCGATAACAGGCGCCGAGATATTACATACCCCTGCGTTCATATCTTTGCTTAACCGAAGTCCGAATTGATGGAGCTAAAACAATGCATTAGTCACCGAACACGGCGATGCATTTGTAATATTAATGTAAATGTGAGCAGACACCTTTCGCAGGAATTCTAGAAGTACGCCGATTCTGATTATCCAGTGATGGAATCGGCACATAAATATTTAGGTACAGAAATCATACTCATTGTCTTGTTGAACTCATTCGAATCAGCATAAAACTCGACCAGGAGCAATTTTAAATTGAAATGTTTACATTCAGGGTTTCATTTTCATTAAAAAAAAACTCTCGTATATGTATCTACATCAGGGGCGAATTGTATATAGAAGCGATTATGCGCAGCCCACCATTATATTTTACTATCCATAATATTTTTTTACGGTGACTTTATTTACAGAAAAACAAACAAATAATTTATATTTCTTTTAAATCATTGCCACTATTTGTATGTTTCTTTAAATATGAATAAAAATATTAATAAAGCGCGCACAGCGCCAGCCTTTATTTACAGAAAAACAAACAAATAATTAATATGTTTTATAAATCATTGCCACTATTCGTATTTTTCTTCAAATATGAATAAAAATGTTAATAAAGCGCGCACAGCGCCAGCAATGAGCCAAGGAACTAGCCGATAACTCCAGTTTATTTCTTCATACAAATAAGTTTACTATATTTTTAACATATTAAACCCAGTAGCGGGATTTTTCTCTTGGAGTAAACTTGCAGAATACACAGATTCTTTAAAGATTCTCGATTTGGAAAACAGTATTTCAAACATTATTTCTTAAGGACTATTTTTCTTTGAGACTCGCTGACGTTCGACGCGGCCGTTTTTGGCATTATTCATTTCTAGAACAAATCGGCCAGTTGACATATCAATCGTTATGAAAATACCCAATACTGACTGAATCATAAACTTTTATGCTAGTTATGTGTTAAATTAATGGATAATATATCTACGCAATATAATATATTACGAAGTTAAGTCGTTTGAGTTGATTTCATAGATGAGAGTTGTTGTGTCACACAGAACCACAGGAAAAAATAGTCATTTACAGTAAATGTACATTATATTATGTACCTACTATGTAGGTACAAATAAATGATATTTTTTTATTGCTTACCTGTAAATAAAATCACCGTTCGCCACTAATGTATGCATGTATTTGTGCGGATCATGGAGGGCCGGCAGCTAGTTGGTATAGAGGAGCCAAATCTAAATCAATATAAAGCGATAAAGTTTCCTCGTTTGTATAGGGGACATTCAGTAATATTTTCTAAATTTTTCATTTCATTTCATCTGATGCCAATCGTAGAAGATCTAATATTCCTGCGTCAGTGTTTTCCTCGATACATTTTAAGACTTGTATATATGAAAATTGAATTTTTGCAGTTTCTGATTCACGTATCAATTTTTTTACGTTCCGTTTTTTTGCTGTCTGCGGCACCTCAACTATTTTACATGGTCTCCCTTTTATGCTCTTTTCTGTCAATGACGATTAAGCTTTATCGACATTAATAGGTAAATCGTTATCCAACCACAATTTATTTTTGCCGAGGAACCTATCTTTCGTTTCCGTTCCACCGCCTTTTAAATTCCGGCAAGACATAGGTACGACAGAATGTGCACAATAACATAACTCATATGTGATTCCGATAAATCAATCCATGTTTAATACAATTTTCAGCTGATAAGATATGCTTTCCATGTTCTATGAAAGCTTCACACAAATCTCTTCTTGTAACTTTGAATGTACTAATTTTAAATAAATATAAATTAATACCCTTAAAATAAAATTAGACCTTCAACTGGTAATTTTTTCACATATTCACTCAGTGAGCAAAATTAAAAAATATATATTTATGTTATTAACCACGCATACAATGAGTTACCTGAAGAAATAAAGGTGATGGAAAAGATTGAAATATTTCAAATTAATTTGAAAAAATATGTAATTGAGAAATTTTGATAAAAAAAAATTGTAATGTTATTAAAAGTTTAAATTAGTTCTTTAGATGTTATGAACTAACTTAATAAAGCATGGCCCACAAAATGGCAGAAAAATTACTCTGAGATTGGCCCTTTAAGATCCAAGCCTCAGATTTAACTCATTTTGTGATATTTGTCGAAAAACTGCATTTTTGGTTGAGGGCAGAATAACACTAACATGCAAATCCCACGATACACATTCACCATCTTCGTCCCCCACCCTTTATTTTAACTGTTGATCCCACGAGATTAAATTTCAATTGTATTACTTTTGTCGGCCTCGTGGTGTAATGGTCAGCGGGAATGCCTACCATGCAAGAGGTCTCGGGTTCGATTCCCGAGATGGTTTAATTGAAATATTTATTTAAAAGGGTGTTTTCACACTAGAATATTTCATAGTCCCTGGACTATTGATCAAGATACGCTGCGATTGTACCAATGCAGTGCCCCATGCATCATTGGGTGCGGAAAGGGAATGATGATGACGATGACTATGGTAAAGATGCATAGTGGAATTTGCAAATCAGTATAATTAGTGTCCTGACAAAGAGACGGGTAAGTCTCAAGACCGGTAGACGGAAACGCTGTTAACTCTTGTGTGGCTGTGATGTCACACTAGTGGACACAAGACACAAGACTTGACATATCTCTCTTATTTTTTTAAACGATGAATTCGTATTTTTTGTAAGGAAGACGGAGACACAGTTCAGTAGCCGGTGTTTGTGAGAAAAATAACAAAACAAAAGAAGAACGCTGGGCGCGTAATACCTCCCTCCAATGTGACAAAATTTTAATTACACGGGAAAGTGAAAAAACCGATTTTGAAATTTCTTCTACTGGGCAGCAGTGTATCTTTTTTCACCAAAGGTTAAAACCTTTATTTGTAAACACGATCAAAATATCATCATTTCCCTTTACACCGCCATATGGGCCATAGGGCACTGCATTTGTGCTCCAATCTTTATTATTTTTGCTACTTCCTTATTGTCGTTCTGTGGAAGGAAAAAAGATTAACCGAATGAGAACAGTGACCTGAGTAAAAAAACGATCCATTTATCAATGAAATATAGAATTATGATACGAAAAATTAAATTATTCCAAAAGTGTCTTCCTGGCGTGAGAATGTTAATAATAAAATGTTGGAATTAATTAAGTCGCAGGTGTTCGTCTGTATATTATACCTGAGGACGTGCGAGAGTTTGTTCCAGTAAATTTTACGTTCTGCGTTATAAATGACAGTTATATTTTTGTTTTTTGCAAGACAAACAATGTTTATTTATGTACCAGAGGCGGTTTCTTAGTATGTGCATAAGTTGCAGTGTACTGCCAAGTAAAAATATATGGAAATAAAATGAACATTTAAGAAAAGGTAATATAGAAGTCTAGGCATCTACAGGGCTTATGACCTGTCAATGGCTGGTTTAAGTGGCCACTTTACACACTGTGTAACATTCACCATTCTGCCTATATTTGAACATCTATATTCCTTCAATTCTTTCATCTGTTGATGTTTGTGAAGTTAAAGAGCTGAAACCTTTTTTTATGCGGGTGAGACTCATGTTTATACCTTAGTCGTCATAGAAATCAATAAAATATCAGCAATAAAAAAAATATCTAATTATCAAGAATATTTTGAGTTTGTCCAAATTTTTGTAGACAAGGACTGGATTCAGCTCCCTGGGGAGCTGTTTATATTAACATATTACAACAGAGATGAAGAACATTTCAGAGAAGGTAATATAGAAGTCCAGGCATCTACAGGGCTTACGACCTGTCAATGGCTGGTCTATGTCTATGTCGAGATGCCTATACTTCTATATTACCTTCTCTTAAATGTTCTTCATCTCCGTTGAAATATGTTCTTGTATCTGTTTTTTGTGAAGTAAAAGAGCAGCCAATTTCAGGTCATAAGCCCTGAAATGTAATGAAGAAGTATAGAAATTTAAAAAATAAGATTTTCAGGCGTTGCCTAGTATGTATATTTATTGGCGGCCTCCGTGGTGTAGTGGTCAAGACGCTTGACTCACGCACGGAAGGTTCCAGGTTCGATTCCCGGTGAGAACACAAACATTAAAATGTGATTTTTCTCAAGCCTGGGTGCTCTGTGATGTAATTCACCACTGTAATTAGGCCTCCTGGCCTGTTGTGGTGCAAAAAAAAGTAAAATAATTTAATTAGATGAATCTCACCCGCAAGGTTTCAGCTTTTTAACTTCACAAACATCAACAGATGAAAGAATTGAAGGAATAAAGATGTTCAAATGTGGGTAGAATGGTGAATGTTACACAGTGTGTAAAGTGGCCACTTAAACCAGCCATTGACAGGTCATAAGCCCTGTAGATGCCTAGACTTCTATATTACCTTTTCTTAAATGTTCTTCATCTCTGTTGTAATATTTTAATAATAGTGTTTCTTTAAAATTATTCAATTAGTTGAATATCACCCGCATAAATAAAGGTTTCAGCTCTTTAACTTCACAAACATCAACAGATGAAAGAATTTGGACAAACTCAAAATATTTTTGATAAATTCACCTAGCCCAGATGAAAGAATTGAAGGAATATAGATGTTCAAATATGCCAGAATGGTGAATGTTACACAGTGTGTAAAGTGGCCACTTAAACCAGCCATTGACAGGTCATAAGCCCTGTAGATGCTTAGACTTCTAAATTACATTCTCTTAAATGTTCTTCATCTCTGTTGTAGTATGTTAATAATAGTATTTGATTAAAACAATACCTAGGTATCGACCGAATTAGTATTCTGGAGTTATTTGTGATGAATATTTATTATGGCACGCGACCTTCGTAATCCATCATCAGATAAGTGCTGGTAATCAATAGTCAGCTCCAGTGGTGCACTTGGATACTACAGCCTGACATGGACTGGACTGATACAAATAGATAACTTTCACAAGGGCGATTACCACCGTTGACAGATTTAGACAACTGATAAAATGATATAAATCATATTAAATCGTTGTACCTACCGGTATATTGCAAGTGACAATCTATAATATTAAGGTCTTAAAATTATTGATTGAGTCTGTTATGTACGGGCCTGTTTCACACGTATCGCGCCATTCAAGTCGGTCCGGTAAAATTAGGGTGGGTGACTTTTATTTTATTTTATTTTTATTTATTAAGGAAAAACAACAGTTGTTATATAAGAATACAAAATATAAAAAATAGTACATACATCCAGTTAAAGTTTTTCACAAGTATAATGTGTGAACATGTTTCACAGAGAAGCCCTTTAATCTCGATATTTTATTTAAAATCATTTTTATATGAAATATATACAAGGTATATATTAGTTTTCTTGCGTAAAATGGATATTTTTAGAAAAAAAAAAACAAGAAGTTTGATCGATATTTTGTATCAAAATTATTGACTATGAAGTTTTATAAAGAAATATCTAAAAAAAACATAAATATTATTTAAAAATAAAATGCATAAAGACAACATCTCAGAGTAATAATTCACTAGAAAAAGCCTGTTAACTCTGTTGCATAAAACAAAAACCTTCAAAATGTTTGATTTGTTTTTTAGTTTAACAAAAAACGTGTAACGGACGGTTTAGGTTTGCGCTTGCATTTCTCGACTTGCGTACCTCAGCCCACTGTATTGCTGTAAACTGTAACTAACTTCGCGGTTGATAATCGCAGAATGTTTTTTGTTCGTATGGGCGACTCTATTAGCCAGACGTGTTATTACTCTACTCTAGAACAACATACAGAATAGTATGTCTACGTCATAAAACGCAATTACGAGACCTAGATCATCATCATCATCATTCCCTTTCCGCACCAAATAATGAAAACGAACCTCATAAACAAACAAACAGAAAGTAAACTTCGATTTTATAACCTCAAAATATTTTACGTTTACCTCGAACCAGTCTGACGAAGAAAGAGAGAGATAGCGCTATACTAAACAATTAGGACGCATGTGTATTCCCTTTCCAAACGACGTATGTCTTCTGCTATCGCTGACGTGCTTAACATGGGATGGTCCTATCAAATGACATAGAGTGGGTTTATTAATATATATATTTTTTTTAATTTCGTTTATCAATTGGCTGGTGAAAACACGAAAAAGTACACCATGAGGCGGACTAATCTCTACTCGATTTATTTCAGCATAATTTTTACCCGCGAGTAGAAACTAAATAAATAAACGTAGAAGCATTTTTGATCTGTCTTTCCTCTTCAAAATTTTAAACAATTTTATCGATGGTCCATATCTCTTGGAGCGTATTTCAATCAATTGTCCCGTAAAGTCAACACGACAAGTTATTTTTTTAAATAATTTATTGCCAAAAAAAATTATGTTCAAAACTCGTTTATTTATCGTAGCTGCTCCAAATTTAATTTACTTTGTCCCCATTTAGATATTTTTAATACAAAATTTTGTGACTTAAAAAAAAAACTTTTTGAAACACTATAAAATAAAAAACATTTGTCAGTGTGTTATAAGTTTATGTTCCTTTAATTATGTTTATTTTATTATAATATCAAAATTTTGAATTGGTTATGAAACTATATTATGAAAATCCCTCTCCTCCACTCCTCCACTCTATTTCCTCACCCCTTAACCTTCATAAGAGCTCTTTTTTTTCTCATGTCTTTTATAATATATTATTTTTCTCTTTACTTTGAATTTACAAATTACAAAGTTGTAAATTCGTCTTTGTATTTCATTACGAATGCAATAAAACACTTTAAATTATTCCATATTTGGTTTAAAAATATATGCAATAACAATATTATGCATATGGGCATTTGTTACTCTAAAACATGTAAGAACCTACGTGTTCTATTTTTTGAATTTATCGTATTTATTTATTTATTAACGGTATTGTCCATTTATACATTTTATGGGGTTTTAATATTACAATAAAAGAATAGTTAAAAACATTTTAAAAAAAAGAAAAGAATCATTGACAAACATAAGGGACATCGAGACAAGATCTGCACTATTTATTTAGTGCTCGTTTAAATCGCAGTAAACTTAAACCAAAAAGTTCAGATCTTGTCTCGAGTTAACAATACGACAAAAACAAGCCATTGGAGAATTAAGGCCATAGTTTGTTCTATGCTGATCGATGAACAGTACTTCATTGTTTCTCGACCTAAGAGTCGGAATATGGAATTTTACTTGTCCCAGTAATGATGGAACATGGATTATACCATCGATTATACCATCGATTATAATATCGATTAAGAAGTTTCATTGATAAGCTTATTTATAATTTTATCATAATCATCGATTATACCATTTAGTATGACGAACATATATATGGAATCAATATTAGTCCTACGTTTTTGTAGACTAGAAATATTTAACATTGACTCAGTATAAGAATAATTACCTCTCTAGTCCAAGCATCCATGCTACTTTTCGAAGCAAGCGATGTTGGACTGATTCAATGTGATTTATGCGATTCGAGTAGAATGGAGACAGACCACTTTTTCAGGAGGCATATTCTAGAAGAGGGCAAACAGTTAAGTAATAAAGAGTTTTGATTGCACGGACATTAGTAAAATCAAAAGATATTCTGTTAATGAAGCCGAGTAATTTCAATGATTTATTTAATGTATTATCTATATGGCGGGGGCAAACCGTATAAATAAGCGATTATGCGCAGCTTACCATTATATTTAACTAACCATAATAATGTTTTATTGTAACTTTATTTACAGAAAAACATAATTACCATTTATTTTAAATCAATTCCACCGTTTGTATTTTTATCCTAATATAAATATACATTTTGATAAAGCGCGCCCTAGTACTAATTAGCCGATTATTCCAGCTTATTTTTTCATACAAATAAGTATACTATATTTTGAATGTACTAACCCCAGTGCGGGTTTTTTCTCCTAGATTAAAATTGCAGATTAGATAATTTCGATTTGAAAAACAGTATTTCAAACATTGTTTCTTAAGGACTATTTTTCTTTGAGATAATACTTTTGACATAAGACCATAATTACTTTCATGCGTCATATTGCAGGACATATAGCGCTCCACGCGGCCGTTTTTTGCACTATTAATTACTAGAACAATTCGGCCAGTTGACATTTCAATTGAATACCGAATATCGACTGAATTCAAAGTGGTATTTTTTATTTATTTTTTAATGAATTATACATGAAAGTAATGGATAATATATCTATATAATATAATATATCACGAAGTCACATCGTTTGAGTTGATTTCATGAATGAGAGTTGTATCACACAGAACTACAAAAAATATCAATTTATAGTATATATTACTTGCATTATATTATGTACCTCCTGTGTAGGTAAAAATATATGTTTTTTTTTATAGCTTACCTGTAAATAAAATCACCATTCGCCACTGCTATATGGTCGTTGTACGTCATTTATGGTTCAAAACAAATCCTTAATTGTCAATTTTGGCGTTTTTTATTAGGTACTAGAAGAAAATCGGTTGTTTTGTTTTATAAAATGACATTAATTGGCATTTTTTAATATTAAGTTAGAACTAATCTATTGATTTTGCACCATTGATCGTGTGTTTTATTATTATTATTATTTTATTTTTTTCTTTACATATTTATTACAGCAATATACAAGTAATTATTTATACATCAAATTAATTCAGTGGGGTCTAGAATTTCAACCGTCCATGCGCTCAGTAGCTGCAAGACTTGTTGCTATCTAACTTCCAATTTTATAAATTTGCTTTTTATTTCGTTTTTAAAATATCACTTAAACTCTAAACTTCATTGTCAAATAAAAAAATTAAAAATAAAAATGTAAATAGGGGCTAGATTTCTTATTGTCCATGCGCTCTGTAGCTGCAAGACGTTCTGTTATCTAGCTCATATATATCATAATTGGAGACGAGGAACTAGAATCCCAACCGCCCATGCGCTCTGTAGCTGCAAGACGTGTTGGGATATTTATTTATTGTACAGCGCCCTTGAGCTGATTTTCACAAAAATGGCGCTATATAAATTATCCAAACATTATTATTATTTTTTTTATTATTATTATTAAAAGTAAACATACATATTTTTTTTATTTTTGTTGTTGGTTCATCTAAACTGCCTAACTAGGGATAGCTAAGGCAGTAAATTATGTATTTTATAATGATATTTAAAAGTATTTACAGTTTTATCATAATGTGTGCTTTTTCAGTCTTAAAGGTAAACAATGAATATCCAGAGAAAACATAAATAATACCAAAATCTCTATATCCTAAGTCCCAAGTCATTAAAACAAGCAACCAGCTTACGTCCTTCTACATCGGACAACAAATTCTCTGACTCCCTCCGACCAATATGGATTAAGAATGCAGTCAACACCTTCCTCAGACTGGCAATCCCACCACATTTCCACTAATCTGAGATATGGCTATATACCCTCGGGCCTATATAATATTGCTGCCTTTGAGCCAAAAAAGTATTAACTGTAAAAGTATTAAGTATTATTATTTGATATAACATGTTAGTAAGTTGAAATTATTTGGGAATTACAAAGATGTGCTTGTGTTAAATTTGGTTTACTTTGATCAACTGAAAAATCGTTTTTTTTCTGTAAATATTGTTTCGTACAAACTTTAATTTTACAATGCCTATATTGCCCATGAATATGACTGTGAGAAAACAAAAAGTCTCCTAAATGCGTATCATCATCAATGCAATCCCACTACATTTCCACGAAACTGGGATAAGGTTATATACCCTCGGGCCTATATAATATTGCTGCCTTTGAGCCAAAAAAGTATGGTTATATTGTTTTCATTTAGTTCTAAATTCGTTGTTTATTTTAAATAAAAACACACCGGTTATTGTGAATTTTCAGTTACTTTAGAGGTGTAATTTGGTAGGTGTAATTTGGGATGTACACAAAATACATACAGTTTTATGTTTCTTGATCAAATTAAATTATAATCATTTAATTGGAAATTAGTTTTGAAAGACAAGAATGAGCTCACTTCGCCAATTAGTCACCAACACAAGAACAAGTCCGCTGCTAATAAGACATGTTATGAGTGTGAGGTCAATTTAATTTAATCCAATTGTAGATTTTAGTCTTTACTTCGGAGACTTAACTTAGCGAAGGCGAAAAATAGCCACGAAGGATATTCATGGGACCAAGTCTGTAGCTCAATCACAAATAACTATCGACGTGCTAATAAACGACGCGATAACAATTTCTCACCATGGTTGTTTATCGTATTCGCGATCACAATAGAACATCCGTGAACACCTAATATGAAATGTAAAAATATTTACGTCTCGCGACGTATAATCCTGCTGCGCAATCACATATTTGAATTTCGCCGGTGTAAATATGGAAAATATTCCAAAACTGTTATTTTTATTTATTTATTTATTAACATATTACAACAGAGGCGAAGAACATTTAAGATAAGGTAATATAGAAGTCTAGGCATCTACAGGGCTTATGACCTGTCAATGGCTGGTTTAAGTGGCCACTTTCACCTGGTCCATGAAGAAGTATAGAAATTGAAAAAATAACATTTTCAGGCGTTGCCTAGTATGTAGGTGAAATAATTCAATTAGATGAATCTCATCCGCATAATAAAAGGTTTCAGCTCCTTTACTTCACAAATATCAACATATGAAAGAATTGAAGGAATATAGATGTTCAAATATGGGCAGAATAGTGAATGTTACACAGTGTGTAAAGTGGCCACTTAAACCAGCCATGCATAGGTCATAAGCCCTGTAGATGCCTTGACTTCTATATTACCTTCTCTTAAATGTTCTTCATATCTGTTGTAATATGTTAATATATACAGCTCCCCAGTGAGTTGAATCCAGCCCTTGTCTCCAAAAATTGGGACAAACTCAAAATATTGTTTGTTTATTTATTATTTGTCATGCTATTTATTGCATTTAGCCGGCGGTTGGCAAGCCAAATGTCAAGAAAAGCAGTTACCATAGTAATTGTTTGTAATTTTTCACTTTTTTGTATTCGATACTCCATACTATTTTTCAAATGCAATATATCGTTTAATTTTTTATAGTAAACGACGATTTTTCGCCAGTGAACTGTATTTATTTACGAGGAAAACAAAAAATAAACATGCACGAGCGTCGACTTAGAGATTACACACGCGTTGACTTATGAATGCGATAACTTAAGCATGTTTATTATTGTTAATTGTGATCGCTCAAATGCTTAGCATGTTTTTAAGCACGTCGATAGTTATTTGTGATTTGAGCTACTGGTGTTCCTGTGCCGCGACTATGAATGCTATCTTCATCTGTACATATCGAGACGGTACACTTAACTTCTGTACTATCTTTATTTGCCTCAGTATGTTATAAAAACTTGTCATCTTGACGTCATATGGTCAAATCCAATGAACGACTCCGAAAATTTAGTCCACGTTCCTCACTTTATTAAAATTTAAAATAGTTTCCTTTTTATAAACTCCAATAAATCCCAATTCAAGCAAAAAATGGTCGCTTGAACATGATTTTTATATAACTTTTGACAATCACAATAATTAAATGTCATTTTATCTTCAACTATGACATCATACTGAAGATATGTCATTTTGGAGCGTAGATATGTGTACCGTGACGTACGCTTCCCCTTGTTACATATCGATGTACCTACTCAAAACTTGAAGGTGGGGGGGCGGTAGTGTATCTTCGTAATGGCTCGAGAGAATTTACCTTTAACTATACCGTCATGGTATTACGTGCTTAACTTTCCATCATAATCGCGGCCCCGGTGAACAAATGGGTATTATTGGTACTAACTTCCAACTAGAATACAATGAAGCGTATGTTTGAAGCCCCTTCAAAGGAATTTTAAACAACTGTAAGGGTTTATCTGACAAAATGGTAATGCAAAGATATTTTTATCTGAGTCGAAGTAAGCATATGTTTCCATAACAGAGTTTTTAAAATAATGTTTATAAAAGGAGCTGACCCATGTTGAATAGAAAATAAATAAGAATGGAAATGAAAACCATTGTTTTTACCATTTATTATCTTATTTTTTGTGTTGGGTGGAATACAAACACTATTGACTGTATAAATTTTATATTTAAAGCACTAACTTTGTGGTTATTCATTATGATAAAAGAAATAAAAACGCCTATTTAGCCATTAATTTTTTTTATGTTCTACCCATCGGTTTAAAAGTTATACAAAGCTTCTTTATCAAGACATATTTATTTTTTCTCTGCTGCATTGACATGTTTTTATACTTTTAAACTACTTTTAATTACTTATATTATACATGTATATAAAATTAATATATTACTACTCTTACTATAATGTGTCATTAATTTTGAAGATGTTTTTTAAATTGATTTAAATTTATTGTCTTATATTTCACTTAAAGATTCTTCTCATCGTTTCTTTGAATCCCTTAAAATATGTATTTGTTTATTTATGTTTCTCCTTTTTTTTTTAATGTTATTACTATTTTATTTTATTAATACATCAGAGCATGTTTTTCTTTCTTTATTTTAATTCTTAACTTTTAATTACTTTTACAAATTTTCTTCATTTTCAATATTATTTTCATTTGTAAATACTAACTACAAACTACAAACTACAAACTTTAAAATAACTTTTTTTTTCTTAAATTTTAATTTTTAAACAACTTCTATTTATGTTTTTTTTTTCCTTCTCTTTTTTATACTTTCATTAATAACCTTACATATAATTACTTTATAATATGGAAAAACAGTATTTCAAACATTATTTCTTAAGGACTTTTTTTCTTCGAGATGGTACTTTTGACATAAGACCATAATTACTTTCATGCGTCATATTGCAGGACATATAGCGCTCCACGCGGCCGTTTTTTGCACTTTTAATTACTAGAACAATTCGGCCAGTTGACATTTCAATTGAATACCGAATATCGAATGAATTCAAAGTGATATTTTTTATTTATTTTTTAATGAATTATATATGAAATGAATGGATAATATATCTATATAATATAATATATCACGAAGTCACATCGTTTGAGTTGATTTCATGGATGAGAGTTATTGTATCACACAGAACCACAAAGAATATCAATTTATAGTATATATTACTTGCATTATATTATGTACCTCCTATGTAGGTACAAATATATGTTTTTTTATAGCTTACATGTAAATAAAATCACCATTTGCCACTGCTATATGGTCGTTGTACGTCAGTTTATAGTTCAAAACAAATCCTTAATCTCTGATGGACTTAACTACGTCAATTTTGGAATTTTTATTAGGTACTCGAAGAAAATCGGTTGTTTTGTTCAATGAAATGACATTAATTAGCATTTTTAAAATATTTTGTTAGAACTAATCTATTGATTTTGCATCATTGATCGTATGTTTTATTTTGGTTATATTGTTTTCATTTAGTTCTAAATTCGTTGTTTATTTTAAATAAAAACATACCGATTATTGTGATTTTTCAGTTACTTTAGAGGTGTAATTATCTAGATAAAATTAATATGCATAGACTTCCATACTCTCAAATATATTTTCCCTCTCCCTCCCTGTTGCAACACATTTAGATCTAAAAAGCTCCCTAGGGAGAAAATCCAGCCAATTTGCAAAAAATTTAGACATACTTAAAACATTGTTGAATTAATTAACATGTAAAAGAAGAAGTATAAAAGTAAAAAAAATATTTTCAGGCGTTTTCTAGTAGGCGAATCCGTTCAGCCAGATGAATTTCACCCACACGATAAAGGTTTCAGCTCTTTTACTTTTTACAAAAGTGAGCAGATGGAAGAGTTGAGGGAATGCGAATGTTTAAACATAGGCAGAACAGTGAATGTTACACAGTGTGTAAAGTGAGCACTTAAACCAGCTAAAGAAAGTACATAAGCCCTGTAAATGCCTAAATTTTCATATTTCCTTCTCAAAAATGTTTTCCCTGGGTCGCAAAATAATTAAATACATATATTGTCAAGACTGAATCACTTTGGACAGCGCCTTTGAGGTTTTATGTTGCGAAAACGGCGCTACTTAAGTTATTCATAATAATTATAATGATTATTATATTTTCTTTTAGACACATACTTGTGTACCGTATTGGTTGAGCTCTAATTTTTACAAAACTATATTTTTCATCCGCCTGGCCTATTAAAAATAAAATAAATACTAAATAAAATTTTTAAAAACATTTATGAAGTAAAAAATTTCATTTTCATACCGATGTATGTCTTTGTCTACAAACATTTGGACAAACTCAATATGTTGATGATTAAACCAACTGTTGCCTGGTATGTAGGTAAAATTATTCAGTCAAATGAATATCACCCACAACAATCAAGGTTTCAGGTCTTTAACTTCACAAAAATCAACAGATGGAAAAATGTAATAAATATGAATGATCAAACAAAGGAAGAATGGTGAATGTTACACAGTGAGTAAAGTTGCCATTTAAACCAATTACTGCCAGGTCAAAAGCCCTCTAAAATTTTATTCATATATTTTGATAATATTTTGCCTTATAACTCCCTAGTGGGTGAAATCTAGTGCTTGTCTACAAACGTTTGGACAAACCAAAAATATTATTAATAAAATGACACGTAAAAATGAACATGATTATACTGTGTTTTTAATATTAGGAAGATTCGCTTTCATTCCACGGCGCGCAGTCGCCATCTTTGCGTGGCTCATTGAGCGGAAAAATGCAAAGTAATTCATTCCAATTTTGAATAATTATCAATATGGAGTTATGCAACGATGCTCATTCACTGGCGCTTCGCCATAGATAAACACTATTTATTGATGAGTGGTCAGTTCGAATTTATAACTGATCATTATAGTTTTATTTATTTATTTATTGAGGAAATAATGGTCTTTAACAAAAAAATGTTAACAACGTATAATGTAACAAAAGGAAAGTTCAGTGCTACGGGAAGTTGGATACAAAAAAAGTTAAAAGCACGGAAGCATTTAATTGTACAGCCAAGTTTCTCTAACGTGTATGAAAACACTGATAAAAATAAGTTTAAATAAAAAATGAAAATGGCCCTAAAATTTAAACATGTTGGCAAATCATAAGAATGTAAAAAATAATAAAAAAATAACAATTTTGAACTTGCAACATTATTATGCGCGAGGTCCCGAAACAGCGAAATTCTGAGTTTTGAGAATAGGTGTCTCAGAAGAATATTGGGTGTGCGATGGTTTGACTCTGTGAGGAATGCAGGTATAAGAGAACGAACGCAGCAAACTCCGGTGACAGCTGTCGTTAAGCGGAGGCGATACGGTTGGCTTGGCCATATGCTGCGGATGCCAATTGAGAGCCTTAACCACGCTTGCCTACTTCACAAGGCAACAGGTTCTCGACGTCCTGGACGTCCACTGCTGACTGTTCGTCGGCAGTTCGTGATAGAACTACGGGACGCGTTAGGAGGATGCACAGAACCTGGCAGCCGACAGAGATGCTTGAAGGATTTTTATGGACCATGGAATAATGAATGAATAATGAAATGTAACAGGTATAGATGCGACGAATTTGATAAACCAATTTAGTGCGCTATACGCCATCAGGGCTGGTATTCCGAACGCGTTTACAGCGCGCTATAATGCATATTTAGTACGTAAAAACGCGCTATACCGCGCTATAATTTCGTTTGGAATACCAGCCCAGATGTGAATAAGGGTATGCTGATGATTATAAAACATTAACCTTACATTTTTATATTAATGGTCATATTCGCAGTTACGGCTGGTCACCTGTCATAACCGTCACCTGCCCTTTTTTAGGGGACGCAAGTTTATTGGGAAGGGGTAAAAACAGGTCGAAAGAATGAAGTATTTAATTTTAATATCGATCGAATTTTATCCTCAAATCAAGTTTGGAAACTCTACCGATTTCGGGAGCATTTAACAAATGGTAATTTGATGGTAATTCTACCGATTTTTTAACATCTTGAACAATTGTCAATTTTTATGACATGGCAGACACCCAGGATACATGCAAAATTATTTATAACACATGCTAAGAATACCGATAAAAATATATGAAATGTATTCAGAATGATTATTTGTATTTTCAAAATCAATAAAAAAGAAATTCAATAAAAGTACGTTCGTAGAAAAACGCGACGTGTTTGGTCTTAGTTGTTGTGACGTCAAGATTCGTGATAATGTTCTAAACAAATTTCATTGGCCAGGAACAAATAAACATGGATCGTGACTATTAGGAGCGTGGCCAATAGAATCACCGTTTTTGTGGAAATTCAAAATTACCAATTTAAAAGTATTTTTTATGCTCTAATAATTAGCAATTTTTTTTTACTGGACATTATTTTATAGACCTTTAATACTTTTTTTTTATTTAAAAATGTGATACTCGTATTTTTCTATTATTGAAAGACACATTTACTACTGTAGCAGGATAATATTATCGTATTTATTCAACCAAGAACAATCAAACAAATTAGCTATTATTTTGAATGAAAAATATATTCAAGAAAGGTAACGGTGATGTTAAATAATATTTTAAAACACAAATAAAAATAAAGAAATAACAAAAATAAAATGCTTAAAACGTTTATGAAAAAGTTAAAAAATTAAAAACAAAGATTACTAAAATAATAATAATAAAATGAAATACAGAATAAATTTAAAATAAATTAAATGCAATGAAAATTATTTTATATTTTAACTAACCAACGGTCCAAAATTCAAAAACTAAAAAACTTAAGCAAATAAAATTACAGATATAAAACAAACGTATTAATCAAATGAATGAAAAATAGACATAGATTATTGAAAATTGAAGGCAGCATTAAATTCTTATTTTTAGAACGTCATCAAGTTGACTTGTTCCGATTCTGAGGATCAGAGCATCCCTTATATCTTTACATATATATGATTCCTCTGTACGTGTGATGTCACCGTACTCCTCCTAAACGGCTTAACCGATTTACGTGCGGTTTTCAGAGAAATATAGATCTTTGCGCTGTGCGTGTTCGTAGATAGATTCAAATGGAGTTCGTAGATAATTCAGGAGCATAAATGCTTTATTCATCGATCTACCAGGGTTGCATTCGTGGAGAATGCATTTGCAAAAAAATGGAAAGATGTTGTTTTTTTGTGTATAGTAAAAGTTTGTTTTTCAATATTTACAAACATCATTATTTTTTTGTGGATCTCAAACAGATTCTTTCCTTAAATTCCTTAAAATTTCTACCCATTTATTTATTTTTATTGGATTTTTGGTAACACTAAAATAATATTGATATCAATACATTTAAAAAAATCGTATTATTACTAAGCACACCCCTTTGTTGGTGAGACGACCAGAGTTTGACGTTTGCAAAAAGAATGCTATATTTGAAAAAATATTTATTTTATGTTTTGAAATTCAACCATAAACAAGTACCTACTTCAATTTAATATTTGAATATTAACTATTTTTAGATTTGGAATTTAATCACAAGCAATTACATAGGTACCTACTTATCAATAAAACGTATTTTCAAGGCAAGCCAACGTTCGGGCAGGACAACGTCTGTCGGGTCAGCTAGTTTTCTATATATCTTAATATGTATTTGTGCTAAAAGTATGGTATTGGGTTTTGTTCACATTAAGCGTAAGTTAATTCAAATCCAACCACGGTTTAAGCGATCAAAATAAAAAATAATAACTGATAAAAAAACACACATTTTGGAAAGAAAATAATAAAAACAATTTATGAACATGATCAGATAAACCAAAATCTTAAGTCTGGTCATGTCAAAAGCAGACAGAACCGAAGGGCATGTATGACAAGATGTATGAATGTGGAAGAGGCTAGGATTGTATGCCAGAATAGACGTGTGTGGCGGTCCATTCTCTCTGCCTACCCCTACGGGGAAATGGCGTGATGGTAGTAGTAGTAAAGATAGGTAAATTGGGGGATGTTACACAGTGTGTAAATAGGCTACTTAAACCAACATATAACAATATACTTCACACACATCAACACTGCCGTGCAGAGTCTAAACCGCCGTTACTCACATTTGGACGTCTTTAAGTTATTTACATATTGATTCGTAATCTGCATTTGATAACCTAAAAGTGTATCCAACTTTTTTTGCTGCTACAGCTGGAAGGTTGTAAATTAAATATCTACCCACGCAGTAACATCAAGTTTTTAGCCCATAGATGAATAATATACTAAATAGTTTGTATATATGTTTTTTTTATTTATTTTATATTCTTTATTTGGATAACTAACAGCGTTATTTATCTTATATATGAAACAAAACAAATTACAAATGAGCCAATTACAGGTTTTCACAAGTAGCATCACAGTAAGTTAAAAAAATATTCTTGAACATAAAATGAACAGTAATCTAATGTAAATAAAAAAGAAAAAAAAACACCACAAATTATTTTAAAGGAAACGCCGCACGTTATTATGATTATTCTCAAATAAATATATATTTAATAGTTTTGTTGGTGCATTAAAATTATTAAAAGTTCGCCATAAATATGAATTTGCCCATAATTAGATGAAACAATAGGAATATGAAGAAAAGGGTTATTTCTTAGTACTTTGGAAGGAACATTAATGGAGTTTGCATAGTAGTTCAATACAGTCAATTGAACCAGAGGCAATTTTTAATAGATTAATTATTTCAGCTATTTTACGACGTTTTTGCAGAGGTGATGTTTTTTAAATATTTTAATATATTGATCGGGTTTGATATTGAATATATTGATGTTCAAATATATACAGAATGGTAAATGTGTACTCAGTGTGTAAAGTGGCCACTTTTTTTTATTTATTTTTTTTATTTGAAAATTTATTTATAAACCCTTACGGATTATTACATTCATTTTACATAAAATAATATATACATTTTTCATTTATACTCTGTTGTTCAAAATAATATTTTTTACATCTTTTGAAAAGTTTGTCTGAGTCTTTTGTTTAGTTTTGTCTGGTAGTTTATTGTATAATTTCAGTCCCTGGTTCATTAGTCTTGATTGTCCTTGTCTTGTTTTAGAAAGTTGTATATGGTATTTGTCTGATATTTTCGTATTATGTCCATGTTGACAACAATTTTTTACAAGTTTTAGTTCTTCGTCTACAATTACATTAGTGGCTAATTTATGGATAAATTTTAATGATTCTAGTTAAAAGAGTTCAGTTATATTTAATTGCTTAGTTTGTTTAAAAAGTTCTCTAGTTGCAGTTAAATAGGGAAGGTCATATACTAACTTAAATATTTTATTTTGCTGTCTTTGTAGTCTGTTTATGTCATTTTGATATCCTGCTCCCCATAGTAGTTGCTTAAACCTGCCAATGACATGTCATAAGCCTAGTAGATAGACTTAGACTTCTATATTCCCTTCTCTAAAATGTCCTTCATCTCTGTTGTAATATGCTAATATAAGTCATGGAAACTAATAATTAACCTTTTCTTGTATTTACAGCTTTTTAAAAATAGTTTGAGTTCGGACGACTCACATTATCGTGATTGAAAAATATATGGCGATGACCCCAGGTTTCTACTCGGTTGGCGCCGATATTCATTCGATTCTGAAACTGGAATTTTGTATAGACGGAGGGGAGAATACAAAAGAAAGTTTTTTGTCGAGTATTCAGACGACGGCGACGGCAAGACAACCCACTAACACAAATGTCGAAAAGTGTCAATAATACTACATGTAATATCTGGCAAACGGACCTCCAGACCCTACGGCTGCATCATATTTTCTAAATTAGCGTATTTTATATACTAGCGGTATAATACCGTATCTGGCCCTAATTACCCTATTTTTATTTATTATTATATTATATACATAAAATTATACTCCTATACAAAGTTGCTTTGATTAGGGTTATTCACCCCGTTCTAAGCTAGTCATTTTTTTAAAATATAAAACATTAATCAATGTATAGAAACAATTATAAAGATAGTAAGCATAGTGAAAAACATGGTAAAATACATAGTAAAAACAAACATGGTAAAATACATAGTAAAAACAAACATGGTATTTTTTTTTGTAAAAAACATATTTGAAATCTCAGTAAAATACGTAGCAAGAAACGTAGTCAAAAATAAATATAGGTATGAATAGCAAAAAACATATTTAAAAAAAAAACACAGAAAAACATCTGGTGAAAACGAAGAAAAAAAAACATAAAAAAAGCAAAGTAAAAGATGTATTTGAAAAATGTATCTTTATTTATATTTATAGTAAAAAGAAAGATATTTATAAAAACACCCAGTAAAAAGAAAGTAAAAAGACCTACGAAAATTCAATAAATAAAAATATATAATTATAATTCAAATAAGACCACGTGTGCCCTGGACTATCAAACAGCCCCCCAGACTCTCTGCGACCAATTTCATTGAGGGACGTAGTCAGTAACTTCTTTAGCTAGTGGCTCTTACAACATTTTCATCTTATAAAGTAACACGTTGTGATACGAGTACATTGCCTGTGTCTTGTGTTCTAAAATTATGAGTTTAAATATTTGTTTTGTTTTTTTTTCTATGTTTTTTAATTTTGTTTATAAAATACAAGCGTTTTGTATTTCATTTTTGATTATTTTTTTATAGATTGTTAAAAGCATAAGTCATTGAAAAGATACATACAGGTGACTGGAATTGAACAACAAGTGTAATAAATTAATGAAACACCGTAGTTTTTTTTTTTTATTTCAGGTTGAATTTGATCGTAAAGTTTTTTTTAAAGCGTAATATTTTATATTTTAACCCTAGTTTGAAGGAAGTTCCAACGTATTTTAATCACAAATGTTTATAAATACCAATAAATAATGAAAAAAAAAGAAGTTCTGAATGCTTGAAGGTGAAATTTTGGAAAAATCTCAATAAAGTATAAAAATTGACATATCTCCCAAACTATAAAACTTTAGCTAGGGAAAGTAAGGTCCAATAATTAGCAAATGACCTCCTCTATGTGCGAATTTTCTACGGTGGGTTCTGTTCCAGTCACACTGCATATATAGACTACACAGCGAAAATGTTTTCTATATTACAAATATTTATATACAAACTCCGTTCGTATGTAGGCAGTCTAGGTAGGAAGAATAAATATTATATTACATCTGTCCTACATTATTTTTACTACTTTGTAAATATGAATTAAATGAATAAATATTTATTAAACTGTTTATGTATTTCATAACAATAATATTAAGACACTATTACGACTCCAATATATCTCATGATCGTAGAACAACGACGCATGTGATTTTCTTCAACTTTAGATAAGAAATTAAAAAAGGTTTTTGTCGCAACTTGACCAGTACAAAATAATATCATTTGATACTTAGGTTAGTAAGAAATTATATGTCTATAAATGACATATTATAAAATGTTAATATTTTTCGGCGTGTTATACTCGTATGATTATATATACGTGTATGATTCATATCATTAATTGTAGTGCTTTCACACCTATAGATTACGCAGACAGGGTATAGTTTAAGCTTATAACCGAGTTACACAGTTTAAACCCGCGCTGTGCCAGCGGGTACCCTGCAAGACATCGGACCCTCACATGCATGTTATATGCATGTTATATTCCGTGTGCTATTATGATGATATGGTAAACACAAATCATAATTACTAAATGATAAAATAGACTTTTTTAACCTACTCTTCAAAGTTAATCTTAATGTTCCCTTTCGCGTGAAAAGAAATAAGTATTTATTCCATCTGCTGTCTGTAGCACTAACTATGTACAACACGCTTTCCTCTATTGTTTTTGCTCAAACCATAATGCTTTTTTTCATATGTTGATATATTTAACATGCCCCTTAATTTATCTAAAAATAAATTCAGACTTATTCTTTCTAGCTGCGATACGCTTCCACTTGCTATTTTGTGATGTTCACGCTTACACACACGTGAACACTTACTCCCATACAAATACACACAACACCTCTACACTTACTCTCATACAAATGCTCACAAACACACCCTTTTGTTGTACCACAATTTAATATGTATGATTTTTATTTAGAAACGTTGCTGGTCTGTCTTTAAATCGTATCTTTTTTATGTTATTATATGATTATCGACTGTTTGTTTCTGTAAAATAAATAAATAATCATGCTTCGTCGTCAAATGGTCTGCGCGTTTGCTTACCATGCAGATTATCTCGGTTTTCAATTGTTTTAAAATTAGATCAATGTTTTAAAAATATAATTTTAGATCAATCAATTGTTTTAAAAATAGAGTGCACGGGTATTAGTCAACATTATAAAATTGTAAGCATTGTTAACTTTATGTTTTGAAAGTCTTCTAAATATATTATCGGTGTCCTTTGAGATATCAATCTATTTTGAAGAATTTTTGACCTAGGTTAAAAGATTTGGTCGTACTTATAATATTGTTGACATTTACGAGTATCGAATATCTGTACTTCTTTCAGATTCTGGAACCCATATTTTTTTGTAAAACATTCAGTGAAGTAAATATAGTATCAGATAACAAATTTATAACAAAGCAATACATATCAATAAACTGAGAGTTTTAATTGTTAAGGTCAATAAATAATATTAAATCTTATTATGTTTATCAAATAAAAAGTAAATAATTAAGCGTTCAACTTTTAAATGTCTGGGGAAGGTTTACTTGACGAGAAATGGAATGACTAAAGATTTTTTATTAAAAGATCTTAAAAAAAGATTTATATTTAATTTAGAAGTTCTATCAATGTATGAGGGTATGTATCTTAACCCAGACGGAGATTATTATTTTGAAAGAGCTTTATAAAAAGATATGCATTGGACAAAATAGAGACATAATTATAATATAAATTAATATTGTATAACTGTATAATAAATTAACTAGTAGGTAGTAATTTTATTGTTTATTTTGCATAAAAATGTCTGCCTTAAAACAGGTTGTACCTAGTTAGGCAGACTAGACATGATCCAGAAAAATCTATCACCTAAATGTGTATGTAGTAGATAAAGAAATCGTGGTTTTTGTTAATAAACCATGATTATTATTATTGATTAAAATAACAAAAAAATAAATGTAACATCGACAGTTTTGATGGATGATGAAAAGGTAATTGACATTAAATGCAAATTTTGAACACGTTAATAAAAAAATATCAAAAAAATATTTTTCCTTAGTAGATTGAGAAATAAATTAAATAAAGATACTGCAGAACTAATTTACAAAACAATCATTCTTCCACATATAGATTACTGATCAACAATATTATTTTTAGAAAACGAAGGAAATTTAAATAAACTAGAAATTTTATAAAATAAAGCGATGAGAATAGTTCTTAAGAAAAATAAATATAGCAATGTAAAAAAAATGAGAGATGAACTAAAATGGTTATCTGTAAGAAGGAGACTTAAATTTAATATGTTGATATTTATACATAATTTTTTTCACGATAAATTACCAAAATATTTTAAGGATAAAGTTGACTTAAACAAAAATTGACATGAATATGCTACTAGACAAAAGGATAAAATAAGACTACCATTATTGAAAAGAGCTGAGTCGCAAAATTGTTTGATGTATAAGGGTTTAAAAATGTATGATGAGATGCCTGAATGTATGAAGAATGAAAAGTGTCTGAAAGAATTTAAAAATAAATGTAAAAGTTACTGTAAGGAAATGTAAATATATATAGATGATGTAAATGTACATAATAGTTTATATTAGTTTTAATATAAGCTAACTTAAGAAATAAATAAAAAAATAAAATAAAAAATATGAAATTATTTAGGGGTAAAGATGGATTCAAAACATAGGTACATTTTATAACAATAATAATATTATTTTTATAACAATAAGTAAAGGAGGATTGAAACAAAAAAATAATTAAAAATTATTAATATTTAAAGGATTAACTTTGCGGTCAAACATTTTACTAAATGATATCAAATATTTGTATATAACCACTTGCTGACTTTTCGACGTCTACCGGTTATGAGACGTACCCGTTTCATTGTCAGGACACCAATTGAACCACCACGCAAAACCTACTATACTTCTATATCCCTTCATGCCCTCCCTTTATCGAAATTCTCCAGCAGCCTAGTGGACCACATGGTGACGATATCTACCTACTGTCTACAAAAGATTCTCTTCGGACATCTATCTCCCTTTGTTAACCATGGAGTTGATACAGTGCTTTATTTATTTAGTTTTTTATTGCTTACTTCTTGGTATGAACACTTGACCAATTTACTACTATACTCTATTTTTTATAAATTTATTGATATTGTTTTAACTTTGCTGGAATTCCTCTCATCCATGCGCTTTGTAGCTGCACGATGATTGGTTATCTAGCTTTCATATTTCAACTTTAAAATACCTTAATTTTGTAAACGGGGTCTAGAATTCCAATCGTCTATGCGCTTAGTAGCAGCAAGGCGTGTTGTAATCTTACTCCTTTTTACTATTCATATTATTATTATTTTGTAATACACTAAATTTATTTGTCAATTTTTAAAATGTGTAAATGGGGGCTAAATTTCTAACTGTCTATGCGCTCTGTAGCTGCAAGACGTCCTGTAATCTAGCTCCTATCTATTATAATTTTTGATTGATCTTAATTGAAAACGAGGAACTAGAATCCCAACCGTCCATGCGCTCTGTAGCTGCAAGACGTACTGGGATATTTATTAATTGTACAGCGCCCTTGAGGTGATTTTCACAAAAATGGCGCTTTATAAATTATCCAACTATATATATATAACTATTTTTCCCACAACATAAAATATTATTATAACCAATTCATTGTATGTAAGGGTTGTCTACAAAATGCATGGCATGTAGGTTTCATATTTTTGTGCAACACTATGGTGAAGCTGTATAGTGGGTTATAAATGTTGGTTTAATTGGTGTCCTGACAAAGAGACAGGTACGTCTCGAAACCGGTAGACAAAGAAAAGTCGGTATTTGTTTACATACAAATATTTAGTAACATTTAATTAAAAGTTATAAGGTAAATAATTATTACATTGCATGTTAACGAAGTGTAAAAATAACAAAACTGTTTTTAAAAAATCGGATTTTTTTGTATTTTTGGTAGCTGTAATAAAAAGTAGGCAAATAAATAAAACGAGTAACTTGTGTTACTTTTTCAATAATACCGCCTTGATATTCCCTACCCAATGTTTTCAAGAATTATTGTGTAACTTGAATTTAACCGCAATGGTCATTCTCAGGGAAATTCGATACAGAGAGAGGTCAGGGACTTTATACCACGATTGTATAGGTCAGAGATTTGCAAACTGAGAGGCGCGTAGTGTAAATAGAAGCGCTCCATACTTCGATGGAATATACAAATATATCTACTCGTACATCGTATTTTACGGACCATAAGACGCACTTTTTGAATCTAAAAATACAACCAAAAATTAAGGTGCGTCTCACAAGAGCCCTCACAGGGCACTGCAGATAAAACAAACACCTTCTAGAATGATCCTTTCCGAAACTTCTAGATGTAGGTTCTGCAATGGAGATGAAGAATGTGATGCTTTACATCATAAAAAGAGCCTCATCCTCGGGGGACTACTGGTTAAACCTGAGGTTGTAAAAAAAGCTCGCCCTTATTTTTGAGACGGGAATATTGAAGTCTAGGCATTTACAGGGCTTATGACCAGTCATTAGCTGGTTTAAGTGGCCACTTTACACACTGTGTAACATTCACCATTCTGCCCATGTTTGAACATCCACATTTACCCAACTCTTCCATCTGTTGACTTTTGTGAAGTAAAAGAGCTGAAACCTTTATCACGTGGGTGAGATTCATCCGGCTGAACCAAATCACCTACTAGGCTCTTTTACTCCACAAAAGTCAACAGATGGAAGAGTTGGGGAAATGTGGATGTTCAAACATGGGCAGAATGGTGAATGTTACACTACAGGTTGTTTGTGTGTAAAGTGGCCACTTAAACCAGCCAATGACAGGTCATAAGCCCTGTAAATACCTAGACTTCCATATTCCCTTCTCAAAAATGTTTTTCCTCTCTGCTGAAATAAATTTAAATATAAATAACTCCCTAGGGAGGAAATCCAGCCAGTCTGCAAGCATTTGGACATACTCAAACATTGTTAACTATCGACATGCTTAAAAACATGCTAAGCATTTGAGCGATCACAATGAACAATAATGAACATGCTTAAGTTATCGCAGTCATAAGTCAACGCGTGTGTAATCTCTAAATCAACGCTCGTGTCGGTTTGTTTTTTGTTTTCCTCATAAATAAATACAGTTCACTGGCGAAAAATTGGCGTTTACGTTTAAGGAGTTTATTCATTTATTCATTTATTCATTTATTTATTCATATATATGTACATTACAAAATAAAATATCTTAATTCATACATATATAAATAATTAGGTAAAATTAGGTATATGTAAAAAAAAACACATTAGTATACATAATATCCAAAGAATAATATGTTAAAAAAGTAAGAGAATCTTGTAACGAAAAACTCCCTCAGAGACGTGAAAAATGTCAATGTCCAAAGTGATATTGTTCAACATAGAGATAGCCCTTCCAACAGGCATAACCATTGGCAGGTTGGTCCTGTATATTGGAATGTGAAACAGTCTATGTTGACGCTGTCTAAGGTAATTATCAGGAACATAAAAGCTAATGCTCCGCATAATTTCAGGGTTGTCAATAATACCGCGCAACAATCGAAAGAAGTGCGTTGTTAAATACACATTCCTTCTAGTCTTCAAACTGCTGTAACCAAGCATACCCTGGAGAAACTCAGTGGGATAAAGCCACGGATAATATCCGCACTCCCTCATGTAGAGAAACCGAAGAAATTTCTTCTGAACCCTCTCCACCATAAGAGAGTACTTCAACTCACACGGTCCCCAAATCATCGAGCCACTCTCGAGTCTACTTCGCACCAACGAGTTATAAAGAATTCTCAGTACTCGTGTACTACCAAAAACCCTAGCATTACGCAAGACGAATCCTAACATCTTCAATGAACTACTACAAACTGTTTCGATCTGATCATGAAATGTCAGGGAACTCACTAAAGTGATGCCTAGATCTTTAACCTTCGCAATCCGCATAAGATTCTGGTCATTCATTCTATAGCGGAAGAATAGCGTTTTGTGGGCCCTGGTGAAAGACATAACTGAGCATTTTGAAATATTGAACAATAATTTATTTCGTCTTCCCCATTCAGATACGTTTAATATATCCATTTGGAGAGAACGAAAATCATCCAAAGTTTTAACCCTCAAAAATAGTTTCAAGTCATCCGCGAATAATAAAAAACGCGATTTGACTACAACTTTTTTAATATCATTGATAAAAATAGAGAACAGTAATGGACCCAAGTTGGATCCCTGGGGAACACCTGAGTAAGTATTAAAAATTTTTGATGCAAACAAGCCATGTGAAACGTATTGATTTCGGTTTCGGAGGTAGCTCGCCATTAATTTTAGCATTCCATCCGAGAAACCGATCTCACTCAGCTTGTTTAACATAACATCATGATCGACTGTATCAAAGGCTTTGGCAAAGTCATTATATGAACAGTCAACCTGATGTCCTGCATTTAATGCAGGAGTATCTAATTAATACAAAAAAGTGAAAATAAATTACAAATACTATGGTGACCGCTTTTCTTGACATTTGGCTTGCCAACCTCCGGCTAAATGCAATAAATAGCAGGATAAATAATAAATAATAAATAAACAAATAAAAATAGCAGTTTTGGAATATTTTCCATATTTACTTCGGTGAAATTCAAATACGTGATTGCGCAGCTGGATTATACGTCGCGAAACGTAAATATTTTGACATTTAATATTAGGTATTTACGGATGTTGCATTGTGATTGAATACGATAAACAACCATGATGAGAAATTGTTATCACGTCGCTTATTAGCACGGAGGGGGAGATTTAGCAAAATGTAAGCTTTCGCCTTCCACGCAGTTGTCAGGCTCTTTATAGATCTGGGCGTGGATGGTGAGAACTATTCACGGGGACCCTTCACAATAGATCTTCACAGGTCTCAGTGATGTCGGGAACTTGCATAGCACTAAGCCCCACCACTAAAAATAATGATAATAATAGGGTACGTCTTATGGTCCTATGCATCTTATCATCCAAAATATTTATTTTTATCTACCTTTTACCTTACCCGATCGATTTTTTAATATATTTTTAAAAATCAAATAAATTTTTGCGTTCTTATAATTCACCCAAATATTTCATTTGAAGGGCCATTTTCAACGAGTTGTTAATAATTCACTGTTGGAAAATGTTTTTTTTTTTCAAAAAGCGGGCTGTACTGAAAACTTATTAGATTATTCACTAAGGGAATATTATTTTTTAAGCCTTTTTTTAAAGTAAAAAATATCCATATTATTTAATTAAAGTCCTTTCTTATTATTGGAATGTAAAATTTTTACTCATTTGTTCTTTTCGAAAACGTGATTTGAAGTTCCCTTCTCAAAAGTGTTTTTTTCTCTATTGCAACAAACTTAGACCTAAATAACTCCCTATGAAGGAAATCCTGCCTGGCTACAAACATTTAGACATGCTCAAAATATAATAAGTATCAAGACATTTTATTTACCTGTAGTTTTGAAACACCGCCGAATTATTAAAACCTATAACGGTAGGAGAGGCGTCTAATATGCATCTAAAGGGGGGCGAACAAACGTACAGTTTTAAAACCACTAGCGCAGGTAATTTGTGCGCTGAATGCGTCACCCTTCCGCCAGAGCAGATACACCTTCAAAAATCAGAACACACCTAAAAGTGGGTGTTAATTACACCATTAGCGCTGCCATTATGTCTTCCTATTTACATTCCTGGATTCTCGCTAATAGGTGGAAAAGGAACGACATAGAGATAAGAATAGAATCGATAAAATGCGAAAAAAACCGTCAAATAAAAATACAGTTCACAACTGCCGTTTGTTGTTTTAACTGTTAATATATTAAATTTTATTGATTTATTTTAAATAATACAAATATTACAAACTAAATTTAATACGTACATATTATAAAAAGACAAAAAATACATAAAGAGACTCTTGTCAAAGTAGTAGGAGTATCCTGCTCCGGAAAACCCCTTCGGATACATGGAACAGATCAGCATTCAGAGCGATGTTGTTCAGCATAGCAGTAGCCCTTCCAACAGGCATAACCATCGGCAGGTTGATCCTGTATATTGGAATATGAAACAATCTATGCTGACGCTGTCTTAGGTAATTATCTGGAACATACAAACCAATGCGCATAATAATCACAGAATTATCGATCATACCGCGCAACAATCGATAAACCAAGGAGTTGTAAAAAGTTCTCAGTACGCGGGTATTTTCAAAAACCCTGGCAGTACGCAGAACAAATCCTAACATCTTCAATGCATTGACTGATTGTCTCTATGTGTTCATAAAATGTTAGGGTGCTCACAAATCCAACGCCCATCCTACTGCTGATCCCTGCTCCCTAGACGGAGGCTAGCACCTAAAGCGTAAGAATGATCATCTTATCTCTCTTTTCTACTCTATTTTCTCTTTCAGGATGAGAGTTCGATGTAGAAGTCTGAACGAGGACCTCTGAGGTATCGCAACCGTGATAAGCCATAAGGACTTATCACATGGATTATACTGGATCATAATTTATGAATGTTAAAACATCCTTAAGACCACATTTTGCCGAAAATAACATTTGTTGCATAAAGTGTTCATAATGGTTAGATGTATCGTTTGAGTGTAAAAAAACCCACTGATTTTTATTCTAAAGACCCAAAACTACAAGAGACCAATTAATGTAATAATAATTTTTATTTTTTGAAATTATTTATTTATAATAATCCCAACTCAACACAGGGCTCTTGGCCTCATAGAGTTTCAATCAACCTTACTTACTTTACTTCTTTAAGTAACTTTGGGTTTCATTCTTAACTTAAGAACCATAAAGGATTTTGAATCAGTTAAAATAATAAAACTCTTGTATATATCCTCGGTTAGAAGCCAATTAGAGTACAACTCTAATATATAATCCCTTTTTTACAAAATTCACATAAATAATGTTGAAAGAGTCCAACGAAAATTTTTAAGATTCATTAATTTTAAACTGCATATTCCTATAGAACAAATTTACCACATGTCTTTGTTAAACTTTTTGAATTTACTACTCTGGAGGATCGCAGGAAAATAACTGACCTAATATTTTTATATGAAATCATTAATTCTAAATTAATTAAATTAATATACCAACACGTAGAACTAGACAAAATAGTATATATTATTGTCACCCTTCTCAAACGAACTTTCACTGTCACTAAATACCGCGTATACACAGACTAGGAAACAATTGTACCTCTCATGTCGACATTTTTAACTCGAGTCTCTGTGAATTCAAATCATCGATTTATAAATATTTTACGATGTTCTATAGTAACGATTAACCAATTATTCGCAAAAGCTACTTGCGCCAATGAGCTGGTGTTGATTAATTTTATATTTTTTATATCGTTTGTATGCTGACATATATACATGTATATATATATATATATATATATATATATATATATACATGTATATATGTATATGTACATGTATATGTATATATATGTCATTATGAAACTGATATCCTTCATTGCATTTTGTAGTGTTGATCCAAATATTTATAGGAGGTATAACCTGTTCTTTCAATGAAAAAGTGATGTCATATGTTTTTTCAGTGTGTATAAGTTTGTTCTAATGCTCTCGATCATCTGTTTTATAATGTATACAGAAGTATACGCACCCGGTGCGGTGGCGTACCTGGCTTTGGTCACTGGCGCCATTAAATGGTATTATTAGCATTAATGTTGCGATATGATCAGATTCGCGGGCCACGTGCGCGGAGGATGAGTGCATGTTCGAGTATTAAGTACGGCCAAAGCATGGCTGCTATTTCAGAAGCTTTTATCTTTATCTGACTGTTAGCTTAGCTCTCGTCTTGCTGTAGAGGGCGGAGGAAGGATGGCGAACGATTGGTAATTCGAATCAGGGAAAGAGAGAAAGAAGCCAGTTCCCAATAGGGAAATACCCCTTTTTTTTAAAACATTTTTTGAGTAATAAAGGTCCATAAAATATTTTTTTGGTAATTATTAGTAGCATAAAAAAATACTTTTAAATTTGTAATTTTGAGTTCCCGCAAAAACGGTGATTCCATTGGCCACGCCCCTAACACGTCACGATTCATGTTTATTTGTCCCTGCCATTGAAATTTGCGCAGAACAATTTCATGAATATTGATGTCACAGCAACCAGGGCCAAACACGTCGCATTTTTCTACTAACATATTTTTTCTGAATTTCTTTTTCACATTTATGTATGAAAACATTTCTCTACAATGTCCATATTGATTTTGAAAATACAATTAATTATTCTAAATCCATTTCATATATTTTTATCGGTAATCGGAGTATGTTCTCCTCCTATTTGGTCTCCATTCTACAGGACTCATATTGACCATATCGAGTCTGTCCAACACCGTTTTTTAAGAAAAGTGGCATGGTTGCTCGGATTACAAAGGGGTAATTATTTTTATTTTGAAATAAAGCAATCTCTTAATCTGTCTTCATTGGAGAGACGTAGAACTGAGATGGACTTTATATGCATTTTCAAAATACTTAATGCTTTAAGTGATGTCCCATCTCTGTTGCAATCAATTTCTTTTCATATTCCCAACCGTGTCACCAGAAGTCAAAATCTGCTATTTATAAAATCTTCTAAGAGCAACTTTGGTTTTTATGTAGATTAGTCAATTCATCACACGACTTGGAATTTTTTGGGATAGATCTTCCGGCTTTTCGTAGATCTCTCCACGACTAAACAGTGTGGGATGAAGTTGGATTGGCATGGTTTAGCTCAAAGTTTTTGATCTTTCGTTTTTTTGAATATATTGTATACTATTATTGTTTTGCCTTTGTTTGTCTTTGCTAAATAGTTTTATGTTCTTTTTGTTCAGTTTCTTGCATTTATGTTTCTTCATGTAACTGTTGTAATTGGCTTAGGCCGTATATATATAATAAATAAATGTGATATTTCCCTATTGTGAAAAGAAAAAGATGTTGGTGTTATCGGGTGCGGTAAAGTCAACTCTATGTTCTGCTAAAAACAGCCTGGCTGCTTTCGTACAAAAAACTGTAATATAATCACCTTTTGAAAATAGTGCTGATCACAAAAACGGCATTTTTCAATTTGCAGAAAACTCCCACAGCACTCGAAAAATCTTTATGGTAGAAATATATATATTTAGATAGGAAATTAATGCCTCCAGAAATGTAGTTTTCCTTAATAAATTAAAGTGGATGAATACATAGGCATTTTAATTGTATAAATTCAGTCATTCCTAAATTCCACACAAGTCATGGTCAAAATAGCTTTGTCTTTAAAGGTGTAAAAAATTATAATCATCTCCCCAATGAACTAAAAACAATTAAAAATAATATATCAATAAATAAATTTAAAGTAAATCTAAAGAAATTTTTTGAACACCTGTAAAAACTGCTTTAAATGTTAATTTGTATGCATGTACTATTATTTTAAGGTTTTTTCTTTATTTATTCTATGTTTAATTTTTTTTTCTCATATACTCGTACATTCAAAATTATATAAACTCTAATAAATAAACAACTACAACAGTGTAAGTCACTCTCCAAGCACAAGAGTTAGTCTCCTATTTTGGAGAGTTACAGTGATAACATTTACTAGATGTATAAAAGTAGATCTGTATAGAATTAAAAAAAACTTTTGATGAAATTTATTAATATATATATTTTTTTTTTTAATACTCGTAGTAAAAAACATGTTTTAACACAGAATATTACATCATACATTAAATGTTTAAATGGGGTATCATTTTACATTAGATCTGACTGTTTGATGCAAAATACTCATATTAGGTTATGTGATAAGCCAGACTTAAAAAATATCCAAAATTGCTTTAACATATAATTTAATAATATATATGTATTATTTATCATTTGTTAAAGTAAAAAACATTCCAACTGTTGTGTAAATCAGATTATTCACTCTTTTCACAAAAGGGATATTATCTCAGTTTCACTTTTCTATGGCTGGCTGCTTTCTGAATAACTGCGTTAAATTGTACCAAAAAGCTTAAAACTAATTGATGAGGAAGTTCAGTGCTACGTTAAATCGGATATAAAAATGTTTTCTTACACAAATTAGAGCATTTATTTGTACAGCGAGATTTCTCGATACTGTAAGAAAAAATAATGAAGATGATAGAAATTTATATTTTTTGTCCTAGCTTTAATTTTCTTTATTTGTATTTTATTTCAACTGTGCCTGAATGTGTTATAAAGATTTGTGATTTTTTTTTTAATGGACAAGTCCGTTAATAAATAAGTAAATAATAGATAAATAAAATGAACTACCTTCAACCACGTGCTAAGTTCTTCCAAATCACCCAAAGGTAGTGTTGTGATAGGTTTCCGGTTTCCGGAAAGCCAACTTGCTAATCATCAGATCTCACCAACGAGAACCTGTGACGTCACGGGTGCAGCAATTTCTAAATTACAAAACTTTGAAAAATCATAGCGCTGATAGTAATATTATACTCACATAAAAAACAAAACTCATTCGGCTTAGTTTGATAGCCTATTAACAAAACAAAAAAATCAAACCACTGAACTTCACTGAACGCGACAAAATGCGTTGAACGAAAAAAAAGGTAGAACAATCCATTTTTATGACAACGCAACAATATTATTTACTTTAAGATCCTTAAGCATAGAAGGTTCGAAACCTTAAGCGTAAGTATGATCACATTACCCTTATGTAACAAATTATCGGAATACGATGAATTTGGCGAACCAATACCGTGCTCCATTTACCACTGGGTGCCGTTAGAAAATGATGATAATGACTAAAAATCGTAATCATTATCATCATTCCCTTTCCGCACCTAATGGTGCATAGGGCACTGAATTGGTACACCAATCGCAGCGTATCTTGATCATTTTTGTTACATGAAGGTAAGATGATCAGTGATACGCTTCAGGTACTCGTCCAGGGACTATGAAATATTCTGGTGTGAAAACACCCTTTTAAATAAATATTTCATATCAACCATGACGGGAATCGAACCCGAGACCTCTCGCATGGTAGGCAAACGCGCTAACCATTACACCACGAGGCCTCAAAACACTGTTTGTCAATAATCACAAACCAGCAAGTAGTTTCTCCGTTTTTCTTGAGATCTTTCCATACTGATAACGGACATGTTTTTGATTCCTAAACACCTTTATTTTCAGGCCGCTCCTAGTTCCTAATACATTTGGCGTTCATTTGTCCGTACAAGAGATAAGAAGCGCGAGCGTGCAGTGATATACACGGTTTTTTAGGGCAAGACCGCTAAACTTCAGAGGAACATACCTCATGGTAAGATTTTTTTTAAATCCTAATAAAATATTTCCAAAAACTCATTAAAAAAAATTGTTATGTCAAAATGTAGTAAATCCTTAATTTCTGAAACAAGCAGTCCCTCCACAAACCCCTACCCCTCTCCTACCCAGCCGCTTTCCTTGTCCGCGCTGGTGCGTATCGCTCATTTGGTCAAAAATGTTTTTATCGCAATATTTTGTCAGGGAGGGATAGGGGTTTGCGGAAGGGATGCTCTAGGAATTATAGATTTACTCCATTTTGTAATCATAAAAAAAACAAAAAAATTAAATGGCTTTTTGGAAAAAAATATTTGGATTTTTTTAAAGCTACCATGAGGAATGTTCCTCTAAAGTTTCGCGGTCTGAGATAAGAGAAAACAGGAAATCTGCGCATTTAGGAGAATTTTTGTTTTCTCACAGTCATATTCATAGGCAATATAGGCATTGTAAAATTAAAGTTTGTACGAAACAATATTTACAGAAAAAAACGATTTTTCAGTTGATCAAAGTAAACCAAATTTAACACAAGCACATCTTTGTAATTCCCAAATAATTTCAACTTACCAATATGTTATATCAAACAATAATACTTAATACTTTTACAGTTAATACTTTTTCGGCTCGAAGGCAGCAATATTATATAGGCCCGAGGGTATATAGCCATATCTCAGATTCGTGGAAATGTGGTGGGATTGCCAGGCTGAGGAGGGTGTTGACTGCATTTTTAATCCATATTGGTCGGAGGGAGTCAGAGAAATTGATGTCCGATATAGAAAGAAGGAAGAAGCCGGTTTCTTGTTTTACTAGTAATGACTTAGGACTTATACAGAGGACGGGTATAGAGATTTTAGTATTATTTATATTTTCTCTGGATATTTTTTGTTTACTTTTATTTTAGACTGAAAAAGCACACATAATGATAAAACTGTATTACATTTCAATATTACTATAAAATATATAATTTACTGCCTTAGAACGGGGAAGCAATCCCTAGCTAGGCAGTTTAGATGAACCAACAGCAAAAAAAAAAATATATGTTTACTTTTGCTACTTAATTCATTTGTTGTATACATAATTACTTGTAAATTGCTGTAATAAATATGTAAAAATAAATAAATTAATTAATAAGGAAATTAGGCAAATAAAATATAAAAATAATTTTTATCAAGTGTTGTAGAAGCTTTGCTTGTTCGCTGACAGCTGTATAAATAAGCTTTTTTTAATTAAAAAGTACAAATCTGACTCTGTTATAAGTTTTTTGGAAGATATTTGTCTTAGAAGATATTTACACCTATGGGTTTGGTTTTGGTTTTAAAATAAAATGTTTTATTGCTAATTACGAAACTATTATTTATAAATAATGTAAACAAAAAATACATTTCAAATGTAATAAAGAGCATTTATCGGAAAAAATATTAAAATAAACTTAATTTCATTTCATGACATTTTACAGTTTTTTAGTTAATTATTTTATGTTTTAAACCAAACGAAATAGCTAATGCGATTTATTAACGATTTTTTGGAAAAAAAAACATCCGTTTGTTAACATAAAAAAACAGGCTTTTCATCAATACTATCAAAAATCGTTCAAATACTAACCGTTAAAGTGACTGCAGTACCAGTAGCTCAATCACAAATAACTATCGACGTGATCAAAAACATGCTAAGCATTTGAGCGATCAAAATGAACAATAATGAACATGCTTAAGTAGTCGCAGTCATAAGTCCACGCGTGTGTAATCTCTAAGTCAACGCTCGTGTCGGTTTGTTTTTTGTTTTCCTCGTAAATCAATACAGTTCACTGGCGAAAAATCGGCGTTTACTTTAAAAAATAATACAATATATTGCATTTGCAAAATAGTTAGGAGTGTCTAATACAAAAAAGTGAAGATTAAATTACACACATTTAATAAGGCGAGTGCTTTTCTTGACATTGCTTGCCAACCGCCGGCTCAATGCAATAAATAGCATGGTAAATAATAAATAAACAAATAAAAATAGCAGTTTTGGAATATTTTCCATATTTCCATCGGTGGAATTCAAATATGTGATTGCGCAGCAGGATTATACGTCGCGAAACGTAAAAATTTTGACATTTACTATTAGGTGTTCACGGATGTTCAATTGCGATGGTGAATACGATAAACAACCATAGTGAGAAATTGTTATCACGTCGTCGATAGTTATTTGTGATTGAGTCACTGCAATGGAGAGTATCCATGCTCTCTCATGTACAGGTAACGATGATACTTCTTCTGTAAGATAAGTCATGGTTTAACGTGTTGGCTAGTTGACTCATCATCCTTTTTCAAATCTACGCAGTATATTTTGTTTTTCAATATTTGATGTCATATCGAGGATTTTCCTTTGTTGCAGTACCAGAGACAACCGGGTGTATGGAGTGCACGCCCAAGGAGATGCAGTACTGTGCGGGGTTCCAGGTCATTAACGACCACTGCTGCTGTGATAAGAGCTATTTAGGTAACCACGTCAAACTAGCTCTAGCAATACTCTCCTCATCTAGAAATATTCTGCCCGTTAAGGAGCTGATGCTTTTAAATATTTAATCAATACTTTTTACAAAAATCGCACCGCATAAAATACCCAAATTTTGTAAATGGGGTCTAGAATTCCAACCGTCCATGCGCTTAGTAGCTGCAAGACGTGGTAATCTTACGTTATTATTATTGTTTAATTTATAAATTTCCGTAATAAGCTAAATTTCTTTGTCAATTTTCAAAATGTGTAAATGGGGGCAAGATTTCTTACCACCCATGCGCTCTGTAGCTGCAAGACGTGCTGTAATCAAGCTTCTATCTGTTTTAATTTAAATTGATCTTAATTGGAAACGAGGAACTAGAATCCCAACCGTCCATGCGCTCTGTAGATGCAAGACGTGCTGGGATATCTATTCATTGTACAGCGCCCTTGAGGTGATTTTCACAAAAAAATGGCAGTGTATAAGTTATCCAACTATAAATATAAGTACACTCAAATTCTTTTATAGAAACAAAAAATGACTAAAAATCAACACTATGCTATGAAGAGAGGAGGGGGAATGGGACGAAAGGAGGAGAAAACTCAAGTATTCAGACAGTGACATTTCAATCTCAATGTAAATATAGAAGGAGCGTCTCTGACATCGGTGTAAAGTAACATGGCGGACACATCAAAAGAAATAGTGAAAGTGAAATTTAAGCATTTACAGGGCTTATGATTTGAGATATGCTGCGTTAGTTAACGAATTTAATCATAAAAACAGTGAGTAACTGATGTGTCTGTGTTTGTTCCTAATGAATTGGATTTATTTCGAACAGTCGTTATTGAAAGCAATTCATCAGTGAAAATAAATTTTACGTTTCATTGATCGCTCTGCTCTATTTAGCTCCTTCAAGTTAACCATAATCCCAGCGATTTGCAAACCGTGATGCGTGCACTACTATTTGTAGTGGGGTAGTTCTGAAGTAAAAAGGCCGTTTACGCGTAGACAACACGATATTGTTTTGCCCACGCGTAAAAAAAACATTCAAATGTTTCTTTACATTTCGCGCGAAGTGGCACGGCACTCCATGTCACTTAAAATACATCAGTTTGCATACTGCTAGACTGTCTTCCCATAACATATGCAAGTTATTTTGCAGAAAATTTAAATAAACCTCGTGGTTAACTCTAGTTGGAAACTCGAACAATTCGAGGCCTCAAATACACATATTTTTTAATGGGCGCGTGTAACATAAACTTTGGAAACCGCTGGATTATACATAGTTGGAACGAGAAACTAGAGATGGACCAACACTTGAAAAATGGATTAAATTGAAATAGAATTATCGATTCAATTAGTTATTGTTGAATTATAATAAATTGAACAATGTTTGAGTATGTCCAAATGCTTGCAGACTGGCCACTTAAACCAGCCAATGACAGGTCATAAGCCCTGTAAATGCCCAGACTTCCATATTCCCTTCTCAACAATGTTTTCCCTCTCTGTTGAAATAAATTTAAATATAACGAATTGCTTTAATTAGTTATATTTGAACTCAAAGGTGATAATATTTTTTATTTAATTCCTGAAAACATGACAAAATCATTGGCTCATGCTCGCAGCGCGAACGAAAGAACCGTCCCTGGAGAGCTACTGGCAGGCGTCTAGCAGAAGTACTGGCAACTTCGTTGTTCGCGCGTGTGTCGCGTGAAACTGTAGTAAAGAGTGTGTGAGACAATTTTATATTTGGTATAATTATACTTCATACTCCGCAACATGCTACACATTGGTAAACCTTTTATCGGATTCATTTCCAATTTTTGACCAAATGCATTTTCTGTTCAAAATAAGTCTTAAATATTTAATAAAAAATATTTTTTACCGATACTTAAATGCACGACGGAAGAATACCGAAAATCTTAACCCATAATTCATTATATGATATTAATATATGCAATGTGTAATCACAGGGAAGCAAGAGTTAAAAAATACGGTTTTCAACACTGATAAGGGTCCAAATATATGCCAATTTTTACAGATAACTTGTTAAAAAAATGTGGTGTTTAAACAGACAAATCAGTAAGTGATGGCTGTTCTGAAATCTCATAAATGCCTAAATTTACATGCACTCTTCTCAAATATGTCATCTATCTAAAGACTAGAACTAAAAGCAGTTATAAATTATTCGATTTTTATAAACAATCAACTGTGCGCATCACTAACATTATGTGCATCGTGAGTATGGTATATAGAGGTATGGATACTCCTCTCCTCTCCCTAACGCCCCAACTCAAACCCAGCGTATAATAGGTGTATCCTATCTGTCGATTAAAGTCACATTGAAAAGAATATTGTGCTTGACACGAGTAATAAGCTAACACACTTTAATATACCTGTATTAGACAGACGCGTGCTTAACTTTCGATACGGTGAAACATAAAATCAAGCAAAAACGTTAGTGGATATTTTAACAGAGACGGAGATCTTAACAGAGACGCAGCAACCTCCGGTAATCCCAATTCAAGCAAAAAATATTGCTTAAATATCATTTTATATGACTTTTAACCATTGCCAAAACGATACGCTTAACGATCGTCTGCATTTATCTACTGAGGTAGTACTGAGCGATTACAAGGCCGACTCTCGATACGTTCTCTCAGAAAGATAGTAAAACAGATATAAAATATGATAACTGAATTATTTTTTTACAGTGGTAACTTTCTTACGCCTAGGTACTATTTTTTTTTAATAATACAAAACCTAGCGACATTATTTTCACATCTAGGCGTTCGTTTTATTTAACTGACAGTTATGTTGGAATTTAATTCGACTTCAAAATTTACTTATTTATCTCTCATATTTTTAATAGGCTTTTAAGAAAAAAAGGCCACCCTCAAAACGATTAAAAATTTTGATGGATTAAAGGAAATATTGCATGGTAGAACAAATTTTTTGACAATTTTAATTCGTAGATAAACGTATTTAGGGGTGTTCTAGACCCATTGGTATAAACCGATGTACTGAAATCAAAACTTGATGGTGGGGGATCGGTAGTATACCTTTGTAGTCGTTCGGGAGACTTTTATCTACAACTATGACGTCATACTGAAGCTATGTCATTTTAGAGCGTAGATATGTGTACCGTGACCTTTTAACTACTATTAAAAAAATACCATGTAATCTTTTACAGAATATTTTATTTTCTCTTTCTTATGTGACACGAAAATATTTTAACTGTCTATTTATTATAGGAGCAAAAATTTATTAACATTTTCTTGTATACCCACGAACAGGCCATGCCTTTGTGGGATTTTTTTGTTTACTATTTTTTCTAGTAATTTGTATTTCATTGCTTTATAACTATTCTTTATTTTTGAATACTCTGTTGTACATCTTATGTAGGTATATTGTGAAAAAAAATAAAAAAATAATAATAATAATTAAATAAAAATACCAGCGAATCTATATAAAACTAGTGAATTATAAAATGAATACGCAGCGTCCTCTGGTTAGGATAGTCTCCATCTAACATGGCTCAGCCTGTTCCAAGATGATGCTGGTGTATTAATAAATGCGTAATAAATATCATATAACTGTACTTATTTTTAATCGCTTATCAAATGAATTTTCACTAGAAACATGATTTTATTGCTCGTCTTGTTGGTTCCAAAGTTGGGTGACAAATTGACTAATCTAAACATTCTGGACACTGAGGCATAAAAAAAATTGCTCGTAGAAGATTGCATAAATGGCAGATTTTAACTTTTGGTGACACGGTTGAGAACATGATTTTTTTTATTTGCAACAGAGATGGGATGGGAATTAAGTATTTTGAAAATGCATATAAGGTCCATTATATTTGCTGTACTAATTTTTGATTAATAAATGTATTAGTAAATAGATAATGTACAAAATATTATCCCTACATAAGTACTATTAAAATGTTACTTTATTAAATTTAGATTTTTTTAAATCATTGGCCATGTATTATTATTTTATTTTTTCACCCCAACAGGCTAGGCGGTCCAATTACAGTGGTGAATTGCAACACAGAACACCCAAGCTTGAGAAAAATCACGTTCATTTTTTTGTGTTGTTCTTACCGGGAATCGAACCCGGAGCCTTCGTGTCTGAGTTGACAGGTTAAGTCTTAACCACTAAACCACTAAGGCCATTATTTGACCAAATGTATGCTTGGGGATGTTATCCATCTTCTAAGCAAAATATAAAAAATTCAACACGGATTAATGGGCAAAAATAGAAATATATTCTTAAATCATTTTTGGGATTGAACGTAGTTATGCAGAAAGCAGCCAGTCCACAATTTTGAAAAAATAGAAATTGATGTTATCGGGTGCAGGAAGGTCAATTCTATGTTCTGCTAAAAACAGCCAGACCGCTTTCGTACAAAAAACTGTATTAATCACCTTCTGAAAATGGTGTCTATCTCAAAAAAGGCATTTCTCAATTTGCAGAAAACACCCACAGGACTAGAAAAATCTTACGATTTTTTAAAAATCATTTTAACTGGTCAAATACATAATTAGATTCTTGTTTGTAATATATAAAAAAACTAATGTATTCATTGTTTATCATTTGTAAAAGTCAAAAACATTCCAACTGTTGTTCAGATTTGATAATTCACTCATTTCACAAAAGGCTGCTTGCTGCTACGTTAAATTTTCCTACAGATTTCACATTTCATATTTATTT